>NC_060277.1:111135791-111136776 GCF_021613505.1 Equus quagga | reverse complement strand
GGGGCGGGGGAAGGGAAGGGGATGGCACAGGCGGAGGGGGTGGGCCGGCCGACCGGGGCTCGACGGGCCCGCGGGGTGGGGGTGCAGCCCGGCACAGCGCGCTAACTTCGCCGCTGGGGTGGAGGGGCGGTCCGCGAGCGGGCAAGGACCCCGAGGGTCAGGGAAGGAGCGCCCTGGCTGGGGCAACTTCGCGGGCCCAGGACCACAACCTGAGTGCCTTCTGCCCCCATTCCCCCCGTCGCACCCCGAGCCTCTCCTAGACCAACTCTGGACGCGTCTCAGAATTACACAGCCCTTCCCACCTGAACCCGAACGCCAGCTCCATCCCTTTCCCCAGCCCCACTGGCCCTGACCCAGGGTGGAAGGAAGAACCGCCCCCTCTGCCACCGGGACAGACACCCTCGCGAAGTCCGGCCTCGCCCACCCCTACCCCGCGCCCCTCGGGGAAAAAAGACCTCCCGGCGCTGAACGGGAGACAACTTTACCGGAAGGGTCTCAGGGTGACCAGGCATCTTCTGACCATTATCTTCCCATCGGGGTTGACTGTGACCATTGTTCAAAGTTGTCTGGGCGAGGAGCCGCGGGCGAGGCCGGACGCGCCGTCCCGGGCCCTGCTCCGAGCGAGGCGGGGGGCGCGGGGGCGCGGGGCTTCGCTGCTCGGGCCGCGGCCCGCGGGGTCGGCGTGGCCTCGGCGGGCAGAGGAGGGGAGCGGCGCGGCTGCCGGAGGGCGGCGAGGGCGCCCGGCCGGGCCGTCTCTGCGTCTCCGCCCTCCCGTTTCACATTTTGGGGGCCGGGAGGCGGCGCGCCCCCAGACCGCCGGCCGCGCGTCTGCCTGCTCGGGCTCGCTCGCTGGGCGGGACGGCGCCGCGGCGCGTAGACGGGCTCCCCGCCGCGGGCGCCCTCATCCCCGGGCCCGCGCCCTCGGTGCCGGCTAGAGGCGGCCCCGGGCCCGCGCCCCGGCTGCCCGTGCCTCCGGGCCGCGCCG
>NC_060277.1:111058696-111135391 GCF_021613505.1 Equus quagga | reverse complement strand
GCTCCCGGGGGCGCGTCCTGCGCCCGCCCTGCCGCCCGCTCGCTCGGCTGCCCGCGCTCGGTGTCCGGCGTCCGGCCCGCGCCGCGCTACACCCGGAGGCGCCGCATTGTTTCCTCGGAGGAGGCGGCCCAACCGGCTGGGGCGGCCCGGGAGCGGCCGCCGCGCTTCCTCGGCGCGCCGGCGCCACCTCGTGGCCGCAGCCCAGCAGTGCGCCCTCCAGGCCCGGGGCGGGGCGCGGGGGGCGGGCGGGCGAGGGTCCCTCTGCCTCCCTGCAGCCAGGCGACTTCCCGGGGCCCTGCTTTCGTTCGGAAGCATCCTGGGCGCCACCAGCCCCGAGGACTGAGGGTTGCTTCGGCTCCTGCAGAGCACAGAGGAGGTCGGTGTTGGGAGGAGACCCACTCCCTTCCGCCCAGTGCCAGGGCTGTCTCGCGGTCGGCTGCCTCTGCCAACCATTGTGGGCTTCTGCACCGGTCACTTCATACCCGCTCTGATTTGGCTTTGCAACCCTCACCCATCCTCTGGTCTCTCTGGTCAGAAACTGCCACGGCTCCCCTTTGCTTACCGATCTGAGTTCAAACTCGGCATGAGGCGCTCAGGCTCTTCCCCTGAGCCCAGAAGCAGGCTCATGCTGTGTAGTCCTGGGTTCTAGTCTCGGGTCCTCCATTAACCAGTGGGTGACCCCTGCAAGTCACAGGAGGCTCCAAGCCTCGGTTTCTCCACGATGAAATGAGAGTGCCCAGATGCTCTATAAAGCACGTATGTGCCCCCACCCTGCCTCCTCTTTTTGACTTTGGGGATGTGTTTGCCATTGTGGGGATAGGTTAGGGCTCCTGTACGCACACTGAGCCAGCGCAGCTCCCAGAGCCAGGCCTGGATTTGAGAACTTTTGGAGACCAGACCTTGGTCAGGTACAGACATGGAAGCCCCTGGGTGGGATGAGCCCAAGGCCTCGGGCCGTGTGCAAAATGACCTGGGTGAGCCTGAGGGTCTTTCCATCCCAGACAGCGATTCTGCAGCCTGGCTTAGGAGAAGAGAAAACCTTTACTCCTCTCCTCCTGCCCTGGCCCCATCCAACCACGGCCCCCACTCCCAGCCCCTTTGCTGCCCGCCAAGCCCACTTCCCGGCCCCTCTTCTGAGCCACTTCTCACCGGCAGTGACTCACGCTCCTGCTTTTCCTGCTCCTTCTTCATCAAAATTCACCTGTCCTGCGTTCCATTATCTCATCGCCTTGCTCTCTGCTAATGTGAAAACCGATGATGAATTGGTGTTGGCGGATTAATGTGTTGCTCCAGCTAGGTAACAAATTTGCATCGAACAAGGACATGCTGACCATGCCTTCGTGCAGAAGAGTGGCAAATGGTGGCAGGAAATTTGGGCATCATGGCAGGTCGGCCAAGGAGATATCTGAGGGCAGAGGTCTCTGCTGGGCCTCTGAATCACACCTTGTGCCTGGGTGCCTACACCGTGCACACACACTCAGGCAATAATTTAAGTCCTGGATGTCAAGGCAAAAGCTGTATCTGCACTAAGGAATGAAATGGCCCTTCCGACCGTGTGTGCCTCTCGTGTTAGCTCAGGGCACCGAATTTACACCTGGTTTGCATTTTAGGCCAAAGGGGAGGGGAGAAGATGGGTCTCCTCAAAAGGCACAGCCGTGTCTGGTGTGGTCCATCTGAGAAGGTGGCCTTCCCTCAGCCGGAAGCCAGAGTTCAGAAGGTGGGAGAGGGGACTCCCCACTCCATCTGGGCCTTGTCCTCTTGGATGTGGGCTTTGAGATGGGCAGGGGGAGAGCACCCGCTGCCATTTGCTGGCAGGCCCGGGCTGGGCAGGGAGGTGTGGGGCTGACTGTGAAAGATACCTTCTGAGCTGGACCATCCAGCTGCCTCTTCCTTTCAGAGTCTGTTTCCCTTTTGTCAGCCTCTCATCTGCAGGCAAGTTTGGCATAAGCAGTCCTGCTTGCTCTCTGTTGTGCTCTAGACATTAGGAGGAAACTGGTGGGTCCCCATCCCCGAGTACCCTCGGGTAGAACCTCTCTGTGCCTCAGTTTCCTCGGCTGTAAATCAGACTATTTACAGTCTGCCTCTTGGGTGGTTATAAGAATTGAGCCTGTTGATACGTGTAAGCAACCCACTGCCTGGCACCTACGAGCCCTCACAGCACATGGTTATTATTTTTCTTGTCACTGATCCGCCCGTAGCTAACGCCCTATTCCCTGGGCATGCACCTCTACGTGCCAAAAGATGGATTACCGAGAACACATGCAACACTGCCTGAGGCTTTTTTCTGGCTATGGGAATATGCTCCAACATGCAGGGGCAAGACAGAAGTGCCAGAGAATTGATGCCCCGAAGCAGCCCTCAAGGAAAGGATAGGGACCCAGGTAGGAGACTCTGGCATGTTCCACACCGGCTCCCAGAGTTCCCCAGTGAGACTGAGCTCCAGCTGCCTGCAGCGGTACCCGGCTCTCTAATGCACCCCATGTTGGCTTCCTTCCCCTCCCTGCCTCATTCCCCACCACTCCGCCCCTGCTCCTGGGGTCACCTCCCACATAAGCTGCTGGCACTTGAATCCTTGTCTCAGAATCTACTTAGAATCTACTTCTGGGGAACTCAAACCAAGACCCTGCCCTATCGGCCTGTTTTCAGCCCTGACTCACAGCAGAATCACCTGAAGAATGTAAGAAAACAGAGTCCTTGTGATTCAGGACCTAAGGTGGGGCCTGGGCACATTTGTTTGTTAATGCCACAGATTATGCCAACATGACAGGCCACGGTGGAGACCCGCTGTTCTAGATAATGCCCTTGGCCTTTGGAAACAGAGTCACCCTAAAGAAGCTAGAGGAGAACGGGGGAGCAGGAATCGGGGGGCACATCCAAGTTCTGATGATGTCGGGGCATATCGGATTCCCAACCCTTCCCGTTTCCATTGGTTTTCTCTTTTGAGGGTGTAAACAGATCCACGAGCTGGCCCAACGTGGGGTCGGGAGCACACTCTGCATCAGCCTGGGCCTTCTCAATGCAGCACTTCCTGGGCCTCCCCACTGCCCTCCGGATGTACCTGCTGGCCTGGCCGGAGTGGTCAGGAGAAGCCCAGAGCCAGCACGAGGCCCTGGCCGTGCAGAGCAGGCCCTCTGTCCAAAAAGGAGGAGCAGGATGTGAGGAAGGGATTTGGGGGAAGCCGGTGATGTCCTACTATTCAGGGGTGCCAGACTCAAAAGGCCTAGAGGGTGGGCCAGGCGAAGAGGGAAGGGGGCTCCCTGAGTCTCTTGGGGCTGCTGCAACAGAGTACCACAGACTGGGGAGGCTTAAAACAATGAGATTTCATCTCTCACAGATCCAGAGGCCAGAAGTCCGAAATCAAGGTGTTGGCAGAGTTGGTTCCTTCTAGAGGCTCCGAGGGAGAATGGGCCCCAGGCCTCTCTGCTGGCTTCCCGTGTTGCCGGCAATCCTTGGCATGGCTTGGCTTGTAAAAACATCACTGTGGGCTCGGCCTCTGTCTTCACATGGCTTTCTTCTCTGGGTTTGTCTCTCTGTGTCCTCTCCTCCTCTTATAAGGACACCAGTCATTGGATTAGGCCCTCTAACCTAGAATGACTTCATCTTAACTAATTACATTGCAAAGACCCTGTTTCCAAATAAGGTCACATTCCAAGGTTCCAGGTAGACGTGAATTTGGAGGGGGTACTGTTCAACCTACTCAAGGGAGCTGGTGGAAAGGGGCCAGCGTGGTTAGAGACTGCTGAGGCTCCACCGGAGGTCTCTGGGAGGGACATGCTATCATTGTTTTGTGTGAATGTGGTCCCGGTCATTTCAAAGGAGTCAAAAATTTGGGCTTCTTATGTGAAGTCAGATAATTCTAAAATGTAGACTCAGTGTTTTTAGAACATTGTGCAAGACCAATAAAATCCATTAGAGGTCTGCTGTCTAGGTTCCCTGCGGATGTCACCGGAGGGCAGAGCAGACAGCCTGCCAGCCCTGCCCACCCAGCACATCCAGCTCCCCCTGCAGACACCTCACTGCCCCTGGAGGAAGGTCAATGCTCCTAGATGCTCTCCTTGCCCCCTCGCTGGCCCCCCTGCAGACTCTCTGGGCATCAGAGCCTTGATTGCCACCTCCACCTTCTCAAGGCATCAAGGATGCTTCTGGAGCTCACAGACCGGGGCCTGGGGTGGGAAGAAGAAAGAAGGAAACAAGCGGTTTACAGTGTTTGAAATCCCCAGTTAATGTGCTCCAACTGCAGCGGCAGACAGCACATTAAGAGGCAATAGGCCATTGTCCTTTGCCGGAGTGCGGAGCATTAATAATGTCATAACAGCGTTTACTGACACTCTGCACAAATCATCAACAGCCTCGCTGGGCGGGAACAAGCAGCCCCACACAGACGCCAGGCGCCTCGAGCCGCGCGGGGAGGCTGAGGAGCTCGGAGAGCTGTTGTTCCAATGCATCTTTCATGCTTTCTGTTTCACAACATTTAGGCCAATCCTCCGATTGAAAAGCAGCGTCTGGGGTTTATTTTTATTTATGCCAGAAGGCCATTCTGCCGCACAGCTGGTGGGAGCCGGGAGCACAGCTATTGTCCTTTCACTGTTCTGCAAGGAAGTTAGCTGCTGTGTACGTGCGTGTGTGTGTGTGGTGTGTGTGTGTGTGCACCAGTGTGCATGTGCATGGGGAGGAGCAGAGAAGCTGGGGACAGGGGACCCTCCCAAGTGGACCCCATCCCAGTGCTGGAGACACAGGCGAGACCTTCTTTAACATGTTCATGAGATTCCATTTTTTGAGCACCTACGACATGCCAGGAAATGACCCAGGGATTCTAAATATGTTACCGTGTTCACATAGCTATTTTATTTAAATTTGCTGTAGCAAGGCAACTTAAAAAAAAATGACCCGGGACCGGCCTTGTGGCACAGCGGTTAAGTACGCACATTTGCTTCGGCGGCCCGGGGTTCACTGATTTGGATCCTGGGCTCAGACCTATGCACCGCTCATCAAGCCATGCTGTGGCAGGCGTCCCATGTATAAAATAGAAGAAGATGGGCACAGATGTTAGCTCAGGGCCAATCTTACTCAAAAAAAAAGACCCCCTTTCTTTCTGGGCAGTTTCCCCAGTTGCATCACAGGTCACTGCAGGAATAGGGGAGCAGCCATCTGGGGTTGACAGGATCATGGTCTCCCAAAGATGACCACATCCCGATGCCCGGAATCTGCGACTATGTTACGTTACACAGGAATAGGGGATGAAGGTTGCAACAGATGAGGAAACTGATGTTCAGAGAGGTGAAGTATCTTCCACCAGGGCTCCCTGCACATCCAGGCTCCAAACTCAGGCCCGGCAGACCTCAGAGCTCACGCCCTTACCTGCTGTCACCCCCTGGGTTCAAAACCCTGGTCCAGGGGTCCCAGAGGCAAGTGTGAACAGGTGACCCAGGGACTCTGGGCCCCTGGAGAAGGGCTCCTTCCCCCCGAGAGCGGCTGGTGCCACCTGAGGAGATGACACGGCAGGCCACCAAGCACCAGACCGAAGCAGCTGCCTCAGTTTCCTTCTCCTGCTTCCTGAGCGCCCCTGGGTCATCTTGAAAGGGCAGCTGCTGGGAGACGCCCCTTTCTGGTTTCTATCCACGCGAGGCTGATGCCGGATTTCAAGCCTCGATGGGTTCCTCCTCAGACCACCTCAGAATCCATCCCTGGCTAGCAAGATCTCATGGCATCCAGTCGCACTGGGATCTTCCCGCCCTGAGAGAGCAATGACTTCCCGTTGTTTCCCCCGGCCGGATGGAAGCAGGCATGTGTGGGGGTCCCCCGACCATCAGTCCCTCTCTGCCCCGGCAGAGTGTGTGGTGAGACAGCCATGACCCCTTCTAGGTTCTGTGAGAGGTTTCAGGAGGAGACAGATGAAGGAGGGTGAAGATGCCCTCCCCGCAACCAGAAGGATTTTTTAAATTTTTTTTTAAATTTTTTTATTTATTTATTTTTTTTAAAGATTTTATTTTTTCCTTTTTCTTCCCAAAGCCCCCCGGTACATAGTTGTATATTCTTTGTTGTGGGTCCTGCTAGTTGTGGCATGTGGGATGCTGCCTCAGCGTGGTTTGATGAGCAGTGTCATGTCCGCGCCCAGGATTCGAACCAACGAAACACTGGGCCGCCTGCAGCGGAGCGCGCGAACTTAACCGCTCGGCCACGGGGCCAGCCCCGCAACCAGAAGGATTTTTGTCTCTTTTGTCCACTGATGTATTTCAGATGTCCTGAACAGCATCTGACACAAGCCACATTCAACAGGGAAGTTTTGAATGAACGAATATGTACAGGGACGGCGGGGAGAAAGGAGGAGGACTGGTTCTAAGGACCCCTGTCCCTAAGGCCAGCCTGACATGTGCTCAGCTAGGACCATTTCTCACTTTGCCTCTTGCACCCCACTTTTACTTTGCAGACCCCTCCTCTCATGAAATAGTCACTCCCACGCCCCATCCCATGCCATCCAAACCCTCCCAACTCTCCACTGTCCCCAAACCAGCTTCCTTTGTGCAAATCCCTACTCACTCTGGGTATCACCCCTGGGGTCAGCGTCTCTACACTGTTCCTGGCTTTCTTTGGGTGTGTATCCACCCAGCCCTCAGGGTGTGGCCCGGCCCCACTCCGCCTGTGAGGGGACAGGCAGCACAGGGAGGCGGTAAGGATGCTCCCCTGCAGGAGGGTGGCAGTGCCCGCAGGATGGGGACAGGATCTTCTCAGCCCCGACAAGCCTCCTCATCCCCTGCGTGAGTCTGGAGTCGGAGAGGACTCTGCTCCTATCCTGCTTCCCGCTCCCAGCTGTGACCTTGGGCAAATTACTTTCAGAGCCTCAGTCCCCTCATGTGTAAAGCGAGCACCACACCTGCGGACGCCTCATGGGGCCCAATAAACAGTGAGTGCTGATTTTTGTTTGTCTTATTTTCCTACTAAATTATAAGCTGCTTGAGAACAAGATTCAGGCACAGAGAAAGATAAAATCATTGTTATTATTAGCTTCCGTTTCTTGGGCACACCATCTTGCACCAGATACGCATCTCATCAACTTGTACTAGCCTGCGAGGTCACAACTCCTGTTTCACAAGCAAATACGGAGGCTCAAAGGAGGAAGCAATTTCACTCCTAGGTCTGTGCCCGAGAGGAATGAGATACGGCCACACAAAAGCCTGTATACAATGTTCATGGCAGCGTGATTCAGAACAGCCAAGAAGTGGAAACAACCCAAGCTGTTCATCAGTGGATGGATAAATAAACAAAATGCGGTTTGTCCACATGATGGGATGCTATTCAGCTTTGAAAGGGAATGATCCTCAAAAAATTAAAAATAGAATGACCAGCAATCCCGCCTCTGAGTATAAGCTCCAAAGAACTGAAAGTAGGATCTCAAAGAGATATTGGCAAACCCACGTTCATAGCATTGTTGTTCACAAGAGCCAAAAGGTGGCAGCAAATTAAACGTCCATCCACAGATGAATGGAGAAACAAAATGTAGTATATCCACAGAATGGAATATTATTCTGCCTTAGAAAGGAAGGAAATTCTGATACATGCCACAACTTGATGAACCTTGACACGAACATTATGCTGAGTGAAATAAGCCAGTCACAAAAAAAGACAAACACTGTGTGATTCCACTTATATGACATTCCTAGAGTACTCAAATTCATAGAGACAGAAAGTAGAAGAGTAGTTTCCAGGGGCTGGAGGAGGGGAAATGGGGAATTGTTTATTGGGGACAGAGTTTCAGTTTTGCAAAATGAACAGAGTTCTAGAGGGGCCAGCCCCGTGGCCCAGTGGTTAAGTTCGTGCACTCTGCTTTGGCGGTCCAGGGTTTCGCTGTTTCGGATCCTCGGCATGGACCTACACACCACTCATCAAGCCACACTGAGGTGGTGTCCCACACAGCACAACTAGAAGGACCTACAACTAGAATATTCAACTAGGTACTGGGGGACTTTGGGGAGAAGACCAAAAAAAAGATTGGCAACAGTTGTTAGCTGAGGGCCAGTGTTTGAAAAAACAGAAAAGAAAAGCATTCTAGAGATGGATGGTGGTGATGGCTGCGCAGCAATGAAAATGTAGCTAATATTACTCAACTGTCCACTTACAAATGGTTCAGAGGGTAAAGTTTATATTACGTGTATTTTACCACAATTAAAAAAATTTTAAAAGAATGGAATACTGCTACAACATAGATGAATCTTGAAAATATTATCCTAAGTGAAAGAAGCCAGACACAAAAGACCATATATTGTATGACCCCATTTATATGAAATATCCAGAAGAGGCAAATATAGAAAGACAGAAAGTGGCTGCCAGGGGCTGGGGGCAGGGGAATGAGGAGTGGCTATGGCTACTAAGGAGTATGGAGTTTCTTTTGGGGGTGATGAAAATGTTCTAAGACTGGAGAACAGTGATGTTTGCACAATCTTATGAATATACTAAAAGCTACTGAATTATACACTCTAAAGGGGTGAATTTTATGTGAATTATATCTCAGTTTTTAAAACACAAAGTAACTTGACCACGAGTACACAGTTAGCAAGAGGGAGAGCCGGGATTTGAACTCGGTTTCCGTCTCCAAGCTCGGCCTCCCCCGCCGCTCATGCTCTTACATGTTTGCAGACACAGCGCGGAGGGCGCCCTGTGGACAAGGCGCTGAATAAATGCTGCTTCTCTGACTGGTGAATGCTTAAAGGAGAGTAAAGTTTTAAGGAGCAAAGGATGCGGCCCCCGCCCCAGGAGTCCCAGCGCGAAGGCTGCCCTTACTCCTGCCTGTGACCCCCCAGCCCCAGGAGGGCCTCCAGCATGTTATTTCGGGCACTTAAAATCTTCCTCCTAGAATATGGGCCACAAGCCCCTTCTCTCCCCCATCTTCTCTTCTCCAACTGATGAGAAGGAATCTTAATTAAGTGCCCTTTGGCTGCTGGTTTAATTTGATAAATATAAAATTGAAGCATGCTAATAAAGTCATCAGTCATCCCAGATCTCAGCAGTTCTTTGAGCTGAAGGCTCTTTTTTTAAAAAAATCAGTTTTCAGGATGATAATGAATTGGGTCTTGTTCAGGAATATCAGAGAAAGTGGCAGCTCAGTGAGGTGACACTGAGGAAACCAGCACCTCCAGGACTTGTCACTTCTGCAGGAGATCTCTCACAGGCCCCTCCCACCTCATGTCCCTGTTCCCCCTAGATGCCCATCCCCCACCTCTCCACCTGGCCCCATCACCTCTGCCTGTTTCTCTCCCACCCGCTGGCAGCCTCCTGGAACTGCGCCCTCCCTTGATCCCACGCCCCCACCTCATGGGAGTAGGAAGTACTTTGAGTAACTTTCAGGGAACATGTGGGGAAATCTCAGAGAATCCTGCTCCTGCTCCTGCTCCTGGGCTGTGCTCGGCCCCACTCTGGGCACCTGTCTCACAGGTGTGGCCAGTCCAGCCTTAGCCCCACCCTGGGCGGGTGGCAGGCGGTGGTGGGGAGGGGGGCGGCAGGGAGGCTCAGTGAACTCGGATGGCGGAATTTTCCAATTCTGTCCTTTGAGGCTGCTCTCAACTTGAAGAAGGAGTGGAGTCGACATGGGTAGGGCCACCCAGACACACAGGACCTGACCCCAAACTCCCCCTCCTGATGGTCCAAGCTTCTGCTGCCTCAGGGCTGCTGGCTCTCCAGGACCCCTTGATGCCTCAGACCACTCTCTTCCCAAAGGCCTTCACTGGCTCTTTGACAATTCGAGTGGGATGTTTGAAATATACAAAATACCACTTGCACGTGGTTGAGAGAGAGTCATCGCCTCACACTGAGCTAACCCTGAAACTCCCCAGTGTCGGGTCTTGTGTAAGGCACAGACTCTGGGTCAAAGAGCCGTGGGTCCAAACCCAGACTCTGCCCCTTACGGTCCGTGTGGACTAGAATGCATCTCCCGCCTGGCCAAGCTTCCGTGCCCTTGACCATGTAAGTGGGTGTCCTGAGAGCATCTCCGTCTTCGTCCTCAGCCAGGTGGGAGTCAAGGCCATCATGTGGCTCAGGGCTCAGCTCCGGGCCTGGCACCTACAGTGAGCACTCAGGGAATGAGCATTATCATCTCCCAGGGAGGCCCCAAGGCTCTGGTGCTTTCTCTGCCCCTGCACAGCCAGCACCTAAACCCTGATGGCAGGACTCCTTCCACAGCCAGCAGGATCCACCACTGGCACTGATGCCCTGTTCTCCTAATTTGATTGGTTTATCAATCAGCATAGCACTCGGGCCTAATGGATGGAAATGAACATGTTTCTCCTCTCTGTTTCAGAAAAAGCAGGCTCTGAGCTAAGGGACCTAAGGTACGTCAGACTTGCCATCGGCTCCTTGAGCGACTGGGGCACTCTCTCCACACAATCCATCAGCAGGCCACCCAGCCTGGAGATGCTGCAGGCCTGAGGTTAGTAGCAGCCTTTGTCATTTCCTTGGGCGTTTTGACCATACAGTTATTTGTAGGGCATTGTTCAGGGTTGGCTCCTAAGTGCCATTCTGGTTGACTGCTGGTTCGGTGTGCACGTGGTACAGCAATCTGTTTAACTTGCACAGTGGAGGTGTACTGTTGACGGACCCCCATTTCACCTCTGGAACCCGGGAAAGCCAGTTGTGGAACAGGCGACAGAGGAGAGACGGGACAGCAGCATGCGCTCGGCCAGTGCACCCAACACTCCCGTCCCTCCAGAGTCCACAGTATACAGACAGAGCCCTTCCTGCCCAGCTGGATCTTTCTGGCATATATTCTTGTTTTTTTTTTAAACAAAGTGAAATTCACATAATATAAAATTAGCCATTTTAAAATATGCAATTCAGTGGCATTTATTACCTTCACTTTGTTATACAACCACGATCTTTATCTAGTTCCAAAACGTTTCTTTACACCAAAAGAAAACCCCGTACTCACCAAGCAGTCACTCCCGACTCTTCCCTCCCTCCAGCCCTTGGGAACCACTACTCTGCTTCCTGTCTCTCTGGATTTGCCTATTCTGGATATGTTATACAAATGGAATCATACAACATGTGACCTTTTGCATCTGGCTTCTTTCACTTAGCATCGTGTTTTCAACATTCATCCATCTGTAGCACATATCAGAATTTCATTCCTTTTTATGACTGATTAATATTCTACTGTGGCCAGATCACGTCTGCTTGTCCATTCGTCTCTGCTGATGGACACCTGGATTGTTTCCTCCTTCTGGGGATCGTGGACAGCACTGCTCTGGCATTTCCTCTTCTTGTCCTTCTTTCTCTTCTCCTTCTCCTCCTCCTCCTCTTCCTCTTCTCTTTTGTTGCAGTTCAAATTTTGTTTGAAAAAGTAATACTTGCACATGGTACCAAATTTAAAGGATCTCAAAGGCCATATAGTGCATTGCCGCCCTTCCACTCCATCCCCAAGCCACTCGTCCCCTCCATGGAGAGAACTTATGGTCCCAGTTTCTTATGTCTCCTTCCATTCTGCACATTGTTTGTAACACTTGACAACAGACAACTCATCTGGGCACTTATGGTTCTGTCCACTGCAGGTTCATGGAAGGCAGCTGGAAGAGGTATTCAGCCAGAAAGGGGTCATTCTCCCACAGGCTGGAACTCCCCTCAAGAAAGACTGCAAGCCCCCAAAGTTAAGACCCCATAATGGAAGTACTGGTTAGGAAGATTTACCCAGTGAGGTAGAAATGGAATGAATATGGCCATAAGTCAACAGTCAGCCGTCAGCAGTGAAGATGGAGGAACAACCAGCAGAGGGAGGGGCTTTCAATCCCCACTCAACAGCTGTGTCTGAAGCACAGTGGAGGTTCCCACAGCAGGTGGCGAGGAAACTGGGGTCACAGCTGGTAGGAGAGGAGAGGAGCTGAGAGGAGAGCAACCCTGAGGTCTGGTTGTTTGTTTACAGGGAGAGAAGATTAGGTCAGAGAGATTAGCACTCTGAGAGGCCTGACCTGGTCCTGGCTGCCATCTTTAGGAGGTCCTGCTTGCCAAGTTGGTTCTGAGCTGGAGTCTGGCACTTGGCACTTGGGCCATTCCTTCTCTTCCCTAACTGATAAGGACAGTTCTCTGTGCCCACACCGTTTGTTCAAACAATGTGGTTTGTCATGAACACCTGCTTTGCTTAGAGAAGTCTGAAATTTTGATAGTTGCTCAGCATAAATGCCTATGTGACCAGCCCTCAGTAAAAACCTTGGGGGCTGACATGAGACCACCGCCCCCCCCCACCACAAGAAGTCCTCAAGAAGGCCCTTATACCTGAAAAAAAGGGAGAAAGGGGTTACAAAGCACAGAGTAAGGAGATAAATAGGTAGACAGAATCAGAGCAGGATAGCAAATACTCAAGAATAGCATTAAAGACAAAGGGAAGGAAAATATCAAAAACAAAGATGATCTGGTCATTTTAACCACAAACTCATAACACAAAATGGAGTAAGATGTGAGGAAAGCAACTTAGGAGGGGAAGAGGACAGGGACTGAATCGGTTTAGTCTGAGGAAATAAGAGGCCATCAGAAAAGGGGCTGTCTTATCCACGAGATTCTGAAGACAAACTTCATGGTAACCACTAAACAAAAAAGCAGAGCAGAGACACAAATAATACATAAGGAGAAAACAAAGAAACACAACATTAAAAACTACATAACTTGACTGGTAGACCAAAACACACAGGATGAGAAACAAAGGAAATGCCGGAGAACCAGAAAAAGAGTGATAAAATGGCAGCATAAAGCCCTCATATATCAACAATCACCCTAAATGTAAATAGATTGAATTCTCCAATCAAAAGACACAGAGTGGCAAGATGGATTAAAGAACAAGACCCAACAATATGCTGCCTCCAGGAAACACATCTCAGCTCCAATGACAAACACAGGCTCAGAGTGAAGGGATGGAAGACGATACTACAAGCTAATAGCAAACAAAAGAAAGCAGGTGTTGCAATACTTATATCAGACAAAGTAGACTTCAGGATAAGACAGGTACAGAGAGACAAAGAGGGGCAGTATATAACGATCAAAGGGACGTTCCATCAAGAAGAAATAACACATAAATATCTATGCACCCAACACAGGAGCACCAAAGTACATAAAGCAACTATTAATAACCCTAAAAGAAGATATTAATAATAACACAACAATAGTAGGGGACCTCAATACTCCACTCACATCAATGGATAGATCATCCAGACAGAAAATCAACAAGGAAACAGTGGAATTAAATAAAAAGCTTGACCAGTTGGACTTAATAGACATATGTAGAACATTCCACCCAAAACCAACAGAATACACATTCTTCTCAAGTGCACACGGAACATTCTCAAGGATAGACCATATGTTGGGAAACAAAGTAAGCCTCAATAAATTTAAGAAGATTGAAATAATAAAAAGCATCTTTTCTGATCACAATGCTATAAAGCTAGAAATTAGTTATAAGAAAAAAGCAGAGAAAGGGACAAAGATGTGGAGACTAAACAACGTGCTATTGAACAAGCAATGGATCATTGAAGAAATTAAAGGAGAAATCAAAAAATATCTGGAGACAAATGAAAATGAAAACATACCATACCAACTCATATGGGATGCAGCAAAAGCCGTATTAAGAGGGGAATTCATCGCAATACAGGCTCACCTTAACAAACAAGAAAAATCCCAAATAAGCAATCTCAAACTACACCTAACTGAATTAGAAAAGGAAGAACAAACAAAGCCCAAAGTCAGCAGAAGGAGAGAAATAATAAAAATCAGAGCAGAAATAAATGCTATTGAAAGAAATAAGGTAGTAGAAAGGATCAATGAAACAAAGAACTGGTTCTTTGAGAAAACACATAAAATTGGCAAACCCCTAGCCAGACTTACAAAGAAAAAAACAGAGAAAGCTCAGATAAATAAAATTAGAAATGAAAGAGGAGAAATAGCAACCGATACCACAGAAATACAATGGATTATAAGAGAATACTACGAAAAAGTATATGCCAACAAAATGGACAAGCTAGAGGAAATGGATAAATTCTTAGACTCTTACAACCTTCCAAAGCTGAATCAAGAAGAAATAGAGAATCTGAATAGACCAGTCACAAGTAAAGAGATTGAAACAGCCATCAAAAGCATCCCAAAGGATAAAAGCCCAGGACCAGATGGCTTCCTTGGGGAATTCTACCAAACTTTCAGAGAGGATTTAATACCTATCCTTCTCAAGCTATTCCAAAAACTTAGGGAAGATAGAATGCTTCCTAACATATTCTACGAGGCCAACATCACTCTGATACCAAAGCCTGACAAAGACAACACAAAAAAAGGAAAACTACAGGCCAATATCGCTGATGAACATAGATGCAAAAATCCTCAACAAAATACTGGCAACCCGAATACAGCAATACATCAAAAAGATCATACACTATGATCAAGTGGGATTCATACCAGGGACGCAGGGTTGGTTCAACATCCACAAATCAATCAATGTGATGCACCACCCTAACAAAATGAGGAATAAAAACCACATGATCATCTAAATAGAAGCAGAGAAAGCATTTGACAAGATCCAACAGCCATTTATGATAAAAACTCTTAACAAAATGGAGATAGAAGGAAATTACCTCAACAAAACAAAGGCCGTATATGACAAACCCACAGTCAACATCATACTCAATGGGGAAAAACTGAACGCCATCCCTCTGAGAACAGGAACAAGACAACTATGCCCACTCTAGTCACTCTTACTCAACATAGTACTGGAGGTTTTGGCCAGAGCAATTGGGCAAGAGAAAGGAATAAAAGGAATCCAAACAGGGAGTGAAGAAGTGAAACTCTCACCATTTGCAGACGACATGATTTTATATATAGAAAACCCTAAAGAATCCAGTGGAAAACAATTAGAAATAATTAACTACCTCAGTAAAGTTGCAGGGTACAAAATCAACTTACAAAAATCAGTTGCATTTCTGTACTCTAGTAACGAACTTACAGAAAGAGAACTCAAGAATACAATTCCATTTACAATCACAACAAAAAGAATAAAGTACCTAGGAATAAATTTAACTAAGGAGGTGAAGGACTTATACAATGAAAACTATAAGACTTTATTGAAAGAAATAGATAATGACATAAAGAGATGAAAGGAGATTCCATGCACATGGATTGGAAGAATAAACATAGTTAAAATGTCCATACTACCCAAAGCAATCTACAGATTCACTGCAATCCCAATCAGAATCCCAATGACATTCTTCACAGAAATAGAACAAAGAATCCTAAAATTCATATGGGGCAACAAAAGACCCTGAATTGCTAGGGCAATCCTGAGAAAAAAGAGCAAAGCTGGAGGCATCACAACCCCTGACTTCAAAATGTGCTACAAAGCCATAGTGATCAAAACAGCACGGTACTGATACAAAAACAGACACACAGATCAATGGAACAGAATTGAAAGCCCAGAAATAAAACCGCACATCTACAGACAGCTAATCTTTGACAAAGGTGCCAAAAACATACAATGGAGAAAAGACAGTCTCTTCAATAAATAGTGCTGGGAAAACTGGACAGCCACATGCAAAAGAATGAAAGTAGACCATTATCTCATGCCATACACAAAAATAAATTCAAAATGGATCAAAGACTTGAAGATAAGTCCTGAAACCATAAAACTCCTGGAAGATAATATAGATAGTACACTCTTTGACATCGAATTTAAAAGGATCTTTTCGAATACCAAGTCTTCTCAGACAAGGGAAACAAAAGAAAAACAAGTGGGAGTTCATCAGACTAAAGAGCTTCTGCAAGGCAAAAGAAACTAGGATCAAAACAAAAAGACAACCCACCAATTGGGAGAAAATATTTGCAAATCCTGTATCCGATAAGGGGTTAATCTCCATAATATATAAGAACTTACACAACTGAACAACAAAAAACCAAACAGCCCAATCAAATAATGGGCAGAGAATATGAAAAGACATTTTTCCAAAGAAGATATGCAGATGGCCAATAAACACGTGAAAAGACGCTCTAATCATCAGCGAAATGCAAATCAGAACTACCCTAAGATACAAACTTACGCCCATTAAAATGGCTATAATCACTAAGACTAAAAGCAACAAACGTTGGGGAGGCTGTGGAGAAAAGGGAACCCTCATCCACTGCTGATGGGAATGCAAACTGGTGCAGCCACTATGGAAAACAGTATGGAGATGCCTCAAAAAACTAAAAATAGAACTATCATATGACCCAGCTATCCCACTACTGGGTATCTACAACTTGAAATCAACAATCCAAAGTGACATATGCACCCCTATGTTCACTGCAGCACTATTCACAGTAGCCAAGATGTGGTAACAATCCAAGTGCCCATCGACTGATGACTGGATGAAGAAGAGGTGGTATATATACACAATGGAATACTACTCAGCCATAAAAAAGACAAAACCATCCCATTTGCAACAACATGGATGGACCTGGAGAGAATTATGCTAAGAGAAATAAGCCAGACTGAGAAAGACAAACACCAGATGATTTCACTCATATGCGGAATATGAACAAGCACATGGACAAAGAAAACAGTTCAGTGGTTACCAGGGAAAGAGGGGTGGAGGGTGGGCTCAAGGGGTGAAGGGGAGCACTTACGTGGTGACAGACAAGAAATAATGTACAACTCAAATTTCACAGTGATTTAAACTATTATGAATTCAAATTAAAAAAATTTTTTTAAAAACAAAAAAACCTTCGGGGTTGAGTCTGTAATGGCTGTCCCTGGGCAGACGCATCGCACATGTTACTGCATTTTTCGTTGCTCTGTGTACCCCGCATAGGAAGGAGGGAGCGTCAGAAGCCCACGGAGAGATTTCTCCAGACTCCGCCTGTGTCCTTTCCCCTGCTCATACTATTGCGCGTCCTTTTGCTGTAGTCAACCTTAGCCGTGGGTACAACTATATGCTGAGTCCTGTGGGTCCTTCTAGTGAATCACCTCATGTGGGGGCAGTCTCAGGGACCCCGAAACCCAAAGAGAAAGACAGGGACTAAGAAAACCAAAGAGAAAGATGGAGACTGAGTGGAAATCCATTAAAAACAGTCCCCATCCAAAACAGGGTTGAGCGTGTGCTGTATCTATGGATTGCCTTGGCTACAAATATTCTGAAAATTGAGGACGCCTTCAGCAGAACAGTCATGGAAGGGGCTGCTGGGTGAGGGCTGCAAGGCAGAATGCAGAATGGGACCCCAGAGAGGCATGGTAGGGAGTCAAGCCCTCACAGAGCTGCCCAACATGCCAGCTGAAAGTTAGGCATGGGGTATACGGTCTGCCGTGGTGGGCGACCCAGCCGTTTCCACTGTTGCGAAAGGGTGCCCCAGGGCAGAAATCCTGCTCCCCCCCATACCCACCCTCTCCAGGCCTTCCCTGCTCACGTCACCACCCTTTTCCAGGGCTGAAGATTCCACCCAGTCTGAAAGAGGTCTTCCTGGTGACTTGTGTCCACATCCATCCCCCTTCTTTCTTCCCCATAACACATTTAGTTGCTGGTGATTCCTCCTGAGGGTGACTGCACCGGGCCGTGCACTGTCCAAGGGGGGACTCACTT
Source organism: Equus quagga (assembly GCF_021613505.1). Lineage (NCBI taxonomy): Eukaryota > Metazoa > Chordata > Mammalia > Perissodactyla > Equidae > Equus > Equus quagga. The sequence continues at coordinate 111,117,833 of NC_060277.1, read as the reverse complement.
TGCCTCTTGTCTTGACCCACAATGCATTTAGGGCGTCACAATTTGGCATTGACCTTCAGAAAGTCTCCAACAATGAGGGTGCCCGGCAGGCATGACTCAGTCCCAGATAGCACCTGCCCAACTGGGTGCTAGACGTCATCCCTGAGCCCCACACAAGCTCTGCTCCTGTTTCTCTCATCACAGAACAGATTATCTGGCACAGTCAGCCAAGAGGAAACACATGCCGAGCTCAGCTGCTCCCGCCCTGACCAGACACCGACTGACTTTCTAACATCCCTGTAGAAATGGCACGCTGCGAAAGCAAAGGCAACAAAAGCAACAATCGACAAGTGGGACTCCATCAGTCTGAAAAGCTCTGCACACCAAAGGACAGCATCAACAAAACAGAAAGGCAACTCATGGGAGGGGAGAAAATATTCACAAAGCACACATATGATAAGGGGTTTATATCCAAAATGTACAAGGAACTCATACAACTCAATAGCAAAAAAAAAAAAAAAAAAAAAACAACTTAAAAATGGGCGGAGGACCTGAATAGACATTTTTCCAAAGAAGATGTACAAACAGACATCAGGTACATGAAAAGGTGCTTACTATCATTAATAGTCAGGGAAACGCACATCAAAACCCCAATGAGATATGACCGCACACCTGTTAGGATGGCTATTATCAAAAAGACAAGAGATAACAAATGCTGGTGAGGATGCAGAGAGAAGGGAACCCTGGTGCACTGTTGGTGGGAATGTAAATTGCTGTAGCCACTATGGGAGACACTGTGGGGGGTCCTCAAGAATTTAGAAATAGAGCTACCGCATGACCCAGCAATCCCACTTCTGGGTATTTATCCAAAGGAAATGAAATCACTATCTCAAAGAGATATCTGTGCCCCCATGCTCATTGCAGCATTATTCATGGTAGCCAAGATATGGAAACAGCCTGTGTCTACCAAAGGGTGACGGGAGAAAGAGGGCAAATAGATACACAGTAGAATCTTATTCGGCCTTTAAAAAAGAAGGAGATCCTGCCATTTGCAACGACATGGATGAACCTGGAGGGCATCACGCTAAGTGAAATAAGCCAGGCAGAGAGAGACAAATACTGCATGCTATCATTTATATGTAGAATCTAAAAGGAAAAAAAAGGTCAAACTTGTAGAAACAGAGAGTAGAAAGGTGTTTGCCAGGGGCTGAGGGGTGTGGAAACAGGGAGAGGTTGGTAGCAGGGTACAAACTTCCATTATAAGATGAATAAGGTCATGAGGTCTGAGAATCTGATGAATAACGTGGTGACTATAGTTGGCAACGTATAGGTGGCATGTGCTAGGAGAGTAGAAGCTAAGTGTTCTCACACAGAAAGGTCACTGTGTGAGGTGAGGGGTGTGTTAATTAACTTGGAAGTGGGAAGTCTTTCACAACGCGTATGTATACCAAATCACCACATTGTACGATTTAAAAATATTATAATTTTTTTTTGTCAATTATAGCTCAATAGGCTGGGGAAAGACTCTCTGTCTCGATTATGGTGTTGGTGACTGGTGGATACATTGGTTGATACACTTAAAACATGTGTATTTTAATTTTGAAAGCTATACTTCAATAAAGTTGATTTATTTTTTCAGAAAGAAAAGAAGGGAGTGCCACACACTCCATGGGGTGGAGGGGGCATTCGGTCTTAACACTAAGCTGGGTCTGCCTTTCCCTTCTGTACACACACCAACACAAGACACGTAAAGGAACAGACACGCTGTCTGTGTTCCATTATGCAACCCATACCTGCACGCACACCCATACCTGCATGCACACCCACACCTGCATGCACACCCACACCTGCATGCACACCCACACCTGCATGCACACCCCACACCTGCATGCACACCCCACACCTGCATGAACACCCCACACCTGCATGCACACTCACACCTGCGTCCATACCCACACCTCCATGCACAACCCAACCTGCATGCACACCTCACACCTGCATGCACATCCACACCTGCATGCACACCCCACACCTGCACACACACCCCACAACACCTGGATGCACACCTCATACCTGCACGCACACCTCACAGCTGCAGGCATGGACCTGCCGAGATGCATAACTGAACCTACCCCCAGGGTGTCACCGGCTGTCACTTTGATGCCAGGCCAGAGGAGAAGGCCCAGCTCCACTTGACCGACTGACCACAGACAGGTCCAGGAGACTGACCCCTCCTGGACAAGCCCCCTCAGGGACTAGGAGGACTCGTCCTGCTTCTCAGGCAGCGGCTGCACCGCCGTCCCCCCTGCCGAGGATGCTGGATCAGTCTGCCAGGGCTGCCATGATGAAGTGCGGAAGCCTGGGCAGCTGAAACACAGAAATCTACTTTCTCACACTTCTGGAGGCTGAAGTCCCAGGCGGAGGTGTGGGCAGGGCTGGCTCCTTCTGAGGCCTCTCTCCTCAGTTTGTAGGACCTTCGTGTGGTCTTCCCTCTGTGTCTCTGTGTCCTAATCTCCTCTTATAAGGCCACCGGTCATATTAGATTAGGGCCCACCCTAATGACCTTATTTTAACTGAATCACCTCTTTAAAGACCTCTCTCCAAATACAGTGACACCCCGAGGTCCTGGGGGCGAGGGCTTCAACACGCGAATCTGGAGAAGGGGGCACAATTCAGCCCACGACTGGTGCCCGCCCAGAAAACTGCCCCCCAGCAGCAAAGGGGTTAAAGTTAGAAGGCAGGAGTGGGGGCGGGTGGGGAGTGTGTGTCTGCATTAAGCAGATTAAAGGGGGAAGTAGTGCTCAGAGCCTCAGCTGTAATTAGAGAAATTAAAGTGAGGGCTGACGGAGCAGGCGCTCTCCTGCCTTATAATTAGGGTGGGATTGCGCTGTTGCTCATGGGGAAGTCGGGGTTTGCTGCTGCCGGGCTCTGTAATAAGGGAGGGGGCAGCGGAAGTAGGCAGACTTCAGCCAAGGTCCTCAGCTTTGGCTCAGGACAGACCGTCTCAAGGTGAGACTGTCCCGGACCCTCCATGGTCAAAGCGCACCCCGACTCTCGCCTCCGCCCTCTCACAGAGGAGAGCTGGGCGCAGCTCCAACCCGGGGAGGGCAGTCAGCCCCTCTCCCCAGGGGCAGCTCAACATGCTCCCTGGGCTACAAGAGGAGGTGTTCGTTTGAAACCTAAAGGTAGCAAAGGACCGATCCAGCCCGCTGGACACACTGGGTCTAAAGGGAAAGATTCCTGAGGATGCTTCTGGTGGGGGTGGGGCCAGAGCAGGTAGGGGGGCGCAGAGTGGACCCCTTGCTCAGCCCGAGGCCACGGAATGAGCAGCAAGTCCTGACTTCAGCTTGGGACGCCAATGGTGTGAGGCCGACTTCTCTTGCTCAGGAAGTCTGGCTTCCGCCTTCCTTCTACCCTGCACCCAAACATAGGAATGGGGTGTGGGGGTGTCCAGGGACAGTGATTACATAGCCAAGGACAGACACGGAAACACAGCCCGCACAGACAGGCAGGCAGGGATGCAGGGAGGGAGCGAGAGAGCGAGAGTGCGCACGAGCTTGACCCAGGGCCGATCATGAGTGTTTTTACTGGGAAGACAGGACGAGCAGGACAGAGCTCCAGCCTCATATTCCCGTCGGGGAGCCAGGTACATACGCCATCTCAGGGATGGCATGCTCTCTACAAAGAAGACTAGGGCTGTGCTGGGGCACAAGCGGCTGTGGGGCCAGCCCTCTTTGAGGAGGCGAATTCAGACTGGAGTGAGGAGAGGACGACACATCATGCAAGAGGAGGGAAGAGGGTCCCCAGAGCAACAATAGCAAACGCAGGAGCCCTGGGCGTGAGACTCGCACACAGAAAGGCGGGCGGCTGGAGTCCAGTAGACAAGGGCACGTAGAAGGAGATGGGGTTGAGAGGCGGGTGGGGACCCGACGGCTGTGGTCCAAAGGTGGGATTTTTCTGGCATATGTGCAGTTGCAGGGGGCAAGGTGCTAGGAGTCATGCTTTAGATGGATCAGGCGGGCTGCTGGGTGATGAGGACACAGGAGAGGAGGGGAGGCAGGGAGGCCAGTGCAGGTGCGTTGGGAATATGTTTGAAGGGAAGAGCCCACAAGACCTGCTCGGGGTTGAGATGTTAAGGGCATGAGAAAGAAAGAGTCAAATAGGACTTCTGGGCTTGGGGGTCGAGCAGTGGGGTGGGTGGGTGCCGTTCTCTGAGAAGGGGAAGGCTGGGGCACGGAGGACTTGGGGGAAATGAGATAAAGAGTTTTAGCATGTTAAATTCAACGTGCCCGTCAGCCATCCAGTGGGAGTGTGTCAACAAGGCAGCTTGAGATGGTTCTGGAGCCCAGGAGAGGGACCCATAAGAGCAGCCAGCAGCCAGTGTGGCTACTTACATTGAAATTAATTAAAATGAAGCGGAAAGGAAAATTCAGTTCCTGAATCACGCTGGCCATGCTGCAGGGGGCGCGACAGCCACATGTGGCTTGTGGCTACTGCATTGGACAGTGAGGATAGAGGACATCTCCTTCATCACAGAAAGCTATATGGGCAGTGCTGAGAGAACAAACAGAGAGAGGAGAGCCATGGACTGAGCCCAGGGACAGGCTGACGCTGAGGACTGGGAAGGCGAGGCGTGGTTGGTAAGGGAAACCTGGCGAGCAGGAGGTGTCCATGGTGTGAGACGGTGCTGAGAGGTGAGGCCACTCACCAGAGACTTGTCAGGGCCATTCAGTGAAGACTGAAGCCAAGCGGAGTGGGTTGAGGAGAGAACGGAGGTGAGGAAGTGTAGACCGTGAGAGGGAAGAAATGCACATTAATTCAAGAGCAATAACCAGGAAGCAGAAGGACGCTCAGGTCAGTGTCCTCATTAAGGAGGAAGGACTGGGGCCTTTAGGCCTCAGTGCTGCTAACAATGCATGGCAGCCACTTGCTGGCTGGTGTCCTCGGGAGCCCAGAGGACAGAGCCCAGGTTGGGAGTCACCTGGACCGTGACTTACGAGTGGCACTCTGCTGTCTTTCTGCTCATTCTAGATCCAGGTGCTATTGGCACTAGCCCGCTTCCACAGCCGGGCTGGAGCTCTTCAGTGGGAGTGGAACCTGTCTCAGGGGTCTAGGCCAGCAGAGCCATTTCCACAGGGTCAGAGCCTTCTCACTGGGTGGACCCATGGAAGCAGACACTCCCACTCCCGGGCCCTGTGCCTGGAAAAGTCTGCGCTGCTTCCTTGAACCATAAGCTTGGGGCACAGGTGGACGGCCCCAGCCCCAAGCAGGCCGAGCAGAGCCCCAGGACGCAGGCCCTGGGCAGGGGTTCTAAGGCCCCGTCTCTGCCACTTCCTGTGGGATCATACACATCACCCCGCAGACCGCTGCCCAGGGAAACAGCCCAGGTCATCCAAAGGCCCCACCCCACTCATAGCTCTGGCCCCACAGGAGGAATAAGGCAAGGTGTGTTACGTGGCTCAGGCTGCCACAACGTGCCACAGACCGGAGAGCTTAAACAACAGAAGTTTGCTTTCTCGCCGCTCTGGAGGCTGCAACCGAGATCCGGGTGCGGGCAGGCCGGTCTCTCGCCAGGCCTCTCTCCTCGGCTCGCAGCTGCCGCCTCCTTGCCATGTCCTCCGTCTGCGCACACGCAGCCCTGGTGTCTCTCTGTGTGCCCGAATTTCCTCTTCTCAGTAAAGACACCAGTTGGATTGCACGAGGGCCACCCTCACGGTAGCATTTTCATTTAATCCCCTCTTTCAAGGCCCTTTCTCCAAAAACAGTCACGTTCTGAGGCACTGGGTGTGGGGGGTGGGGAGAGCCTCAACACATGAATTCTGGAGGGACACATTTCAGCCCGTAACCTGTGGTTTACCGTTCCCATTCCTGGACACTCGAAACAGGAGGAGACCACGGCAGAGGCCCCCTCCCCACCGGGAGCCACCCTCCACGGCCTCCAGGAGACACAGTCTCAGCCTGTCGCCGTGACCCGGCTCTGGGTTCAAATCCTGCACGGACAGTAATGATGCAAATGATGTAAATTAAGTATGGGGACAAAGGAAATATTCCAAAATATTGAATGGCAGACTTAAGGGCGGGTTAAATTTTTTTCATTTTCCAATTTTTTTATAGTTAGTATGTATTAACTATTGTTTGTAATGAAGCATTTTTTTCAAACCCCAATTCAGTCACACACTGTGAAACCATGGGCAAATCGCTCGTCCCAGGCTTGACTTCTCCATCTGTGAAACGGGGATAGTATGGCTCCCTATAAAGGTGGCTGGAGAATTAAATGACATTACTTACAGCAACGGTTCTCAAACTTTTTGTCCCAGAATCTCTTTACCCTCTTAAAAAGTATTACAGATCCCAAAGGGCTTTTGCTTACATGCATGGTATTGACCAAGTCTTACTATATTAGAACTTAAAACTGAGAAATTTGAATTTTTATTTATGAACTCACTTAAAAATAGCAATAATAAACCATTACATATTATAAATAAGATTTTTTTATTTTATTCAAAAATTTTTTTCCAGCGTTATTGAGATGTAATTGACGTATAATGTTGTGTAAGTTTAAGATGTATGTGTGTTGATTTGATGCACTTATATGTTGCAAAATGATAACCTCTTTTCTATCTATTGTTTGCATCACTTTTTTTTAAAGAGTTTTGTAATTTATCCAGGTAACATTGGTTTATAACTGGATAACATTTTTTAATGAAAAAAACTCTCGTTTCCAAGACAACACAGTTTTACTGAGAAAAAAGCCATGGTTTTACATCAGTACAAATCTCTTTAATGTCTGACTTAACCTAAGTCAGCTGCACTCTCTTGTCTTTCTGCATTCGGTCAGTTTCGATTGAAGTGTGTAAAGAAAAACTGGCGCCTCGTGGGGACCCCGCTCTGAGAACTGCTGACTTACGCGAAGCCTCTTCCACCCGGCGGCCCCCACAGACAGGAGCTCGGTGCGTGCCCGTCCCCGGGAACAGGGCTGGGCGGTGGCCCTGGTTTCAGTTCTCCAGGGACACTGTCAGGGTTGTGCCGGCCTTGGTGCTAATTCGGCAGCACAGGGGTGGCCTCATGCCAGGGCCCAGAGACAGCGGGAAGTGACAAGACTGGAGGCCACAGGTTGGGAGGTAGTGATGAGGGAGAATAGAATCAACCCAGGAAAGCAAACTTTGATTAGCTGAAAACATCCATCAGTTAGACAGGCCCCCTCCAGCTGACCGCCGCCCCCATTCAAATCCACAGAGAGCCAGAAGCAGGGCGCCAAGCCAGGACTGAGATCAGGCAATTAGACCGTTCAAGACAGGCTTTCACGGCTCCGACTCCCAGACGTTTCCACCGCACAAAGGAAATGTACTTTGTGGACACAATGAGAGCAAATCGGTTTCCATTTTCGTTCCCTGTCTCCGCCCCTGCTCAGAGGCAAGCAATGGAGGAAAATAAGCATAATTCAGTGCAGACAAGACAAAAATAAGTTTAGCAACAAAAGGAACATCTTGTAAGGGGGTGCAGGGCTGATACATCGCACAGGGGTGGGAGCGGGTCCCCCAGGGCACAGCAGGCTGGGGCAGTCCACGGAGACCCTGGGATGACGGGGTCCGGGGCCCTCGGCCCTGCTTTGAAGACCTCAAAACAACCAGCTAGAGTCAGAGAGACCACTCTCCGGGGGTCGTTGCTGAAGCTGCAGGGATCAGTGATGAGGGCAGCCCCCCAGGCTGGGGAGGACCCTCTTTGGTCCGGGTTGGGTGGCTGTCCTCCCTGACTGAGCCCTCAGGGTCTCTGCAGGAAGGGTGCTTTCAGCTGGCCTTTGGAAGAACAGAAACAGTTCCAAAGACACTCACTAGCCTTGCCCTGGCTCAGAGTGGACTCTTGTGCCTTTCTCTCGGTCATGCGAGGCCACCGAATGTCGGGGGCTACGACCCGTTCAGTTACTGCCCCTTCACTACCCTAACCTCTGCCGAACAGCAAGCAGCTCTTTCTGAGAAGACTGCATTCTCTTCCATCCAGGTGCTCTGGGTCCCAGCCGCCCACAGAAAGCGACGTCCTGCCACTATGCTGGACAGCAGCTGCTGCTGGGCAAAGCAGAAGCTTCCAGGGGGGCAGCTTGGAAGGGTCTCTGTTCGGCTCCACCATCAAAATACCATCGACTGGGGGAGGCTTAAACAACAGAAATTTATTGTCTCACAGTTCTGGGGGCTGGAAGTCCACGGTCCGGCTGCCAGCATGGTCAGGCTCTGGTGAGAGCCCTCTTCCTGGCTTGTCGACAGCGGCCTTCTCATTGTGTCTTCGCATGGCGGAGAGAGAGAGCAAGCTCTCTGATATCTCTTCCTACAGGGGCACTGATGCCATCATGGGGGCCCCAACCCCATGACCTCATCTACCCTGATCAACTACCCAGGGCCCATCTCCAAATACCAGCACACTGGGTATTAGGGCTTCATCCTATGAGTTTGGGGGATGAAAACATCCAGTCCATGACACTCTGGGAGCCCCCTTCTCCACTATCACCCCACAAAGGACCAGGGAGTCTGCTCGGCTGTAAAACTCGCTGCAGAGGGATGGATTGGCGCTGTCACTGGGGGGGCCCGCAATAGTCATGTGGTCAATGCTGCAGCCTCTCCTGCCACAAGAGGCCCTGCTCTTGACAGCATCACCGCTGGCAGGGAGACACTCCCGGAAGGAAGTGCTAAGCAGAGTGACTTTGCCTTTAGCGGGCGGGGAGAAGGGAGGAGAGAACCTGTATCTCGTGTGACTGTGTCATGTCTGTTACTCTGCCAGGCTCTTGGTATAATTTATTTAATCTTCACCTAACTTGCAAAGTAGGTGTTATTATCCCCATTTCACAGACAGGAAAATTGAGATCTCACAGCTGAGAAGTCCCAACGCCAGGATCCTAAAGGGTCTGTCCTGTCCCAAAGCCGTGCACTTGCTACCACGTCACACTTCCAGAAGAACCAGAGGCTTCCCCAGGTTGAGTGGGGCTCCCCAAAAGGGTAACAGATTATTGGAGGAGGAAGGGATAAATCAGAATAATGCCTGGTCAATGGTCCTGACCCAAAGTCCTCATTCTTAGGTTGTGCCCTTTAGTTAAATAGAATGGGACGACATGCCCACAGCGTACCCTGTAAATCCCTGGGATTCTAAGTTGCTTTAAAATACACACTTGTTCAGCAAAGGGAAGAAAATGGCCTGATTCCTGCCCACCCTCCGCCAGTACTCTGCCCAGTGGCCTAAGGAGCTGGCCTGGCCTGCTCACTAAGGTTGTCCCCTCTGGCCAGAGCTGAGGCTTGCCAAGTCATCTTACCAGCAGCGACAATGGAGAGAACCCACTGTCTAAAGACCTTGTTTTCTCCAGGGTAAGCACAATCGTGTGGATGCATTAACGCAGGTCTGGCCCAGCAGCCCCGGAGGATAAAGTCTCACCCTGCCCATCGTTCAGGCAGAGCCCCCGTCTGCAGACTTAGAACCATTGGCAAAACATCTTTTCATGCTGACCTTTTATCGCTGGCATTTTCCTATATATGCTGCTACCTGCTGCTACGCATGTGTGTAATTTATGGATTTTAACTGGATGCTCTATCAAAGACAGAAGCAAGCTGTTTGCAAAGTGTACAGTTTGATAAAGTCGAATAAATTTAATGGACTGCTGAGCGGGCCTATCCCTTCTCCATAGCCAGAAAGGCATGCTGCTGATCCATAAACCTGCGGGTGTTAACAAAGCTCCTGCAAACCAAACCCCACTCCCCCAGCACACACACATTCCCGCAGACAGTGAAGGTGCCGGGCCGCCTCCATGATGGCCCCCAGAGATCCCCACCTCGTGTCCTTGAGGAATCCCCTTCGCTGGAGTGTGGGCTGGACTGAGGGGCCTGCCTCTAACAAACAGAATACACAGAAGTGACGGGCTGTCACTCCCAAAATTAGGTTACCAAGCAGTCTGTGGCTTCTGTCTTGCCTGCCCCTTTCTGGCTCTCTCTGAGGGCAGCCGCCCTGGAGAAGGCGGCCCTTGTCTTTGAAAAGAAGGAAAGGAATCGGAGGCTCTTTCTAGCATTCCCCTGCAGCACCCCCTCATGAGGGCACTTTCCTCTGGCTTTAAGGATTAAGTCCACACCTCTGGTGATACAGATGAGCATCCCCGTGGCTTCCTGAAATGAAGCCATTCAAGAGCTAGGGAAGTACCGCTTCTCCCCCAACCCAGGGCTTGGAGGGCTGCCCAAAACCCTCCCCTGAAAAGAGGCTCTGGCACAGCCCTAACAAGACGCCACGATGACTGTTTGCTCTCCTGGAAGCTGGTAAATAATTCAGGAGAAATACTTCCCCCCGTGTTAATTAGCCCACATAGAATTTCACCGGCAAATGTGCACATCTCTCCAGCCAGCAGACAGCGGGTGTGGAGCCTCATTACGCAGCGATTGATGGCTGGCCGTATAGGTCACAGGAAGAAACCCTCCACCACGCTGAGAGGATGAGGCTGCGCGGAGCAGGAGGTCTTGGGGCTTCGGGCCCCTCGGGCTTTATTTCACACCCAGTTGTCTCACCCTCACCTGGAGGACACCCCACACACGGAAGAGCCACAGCGCACCTGTGGGTACTCGGTCCCGTTCAACCCCGGCAGCCTGTGATCCTGGCGCAGCTAAGCCCGAGGGCCCGAGACTCGGGGCCTGCCCAAGTCGTCATGCGGCTAGTGAGACGTAGAGCTAAACCCACCCAGGGCTGCTCCGCACTGGGACAAACCCTGGTTGGCCCACGTGTTCCCAGCAGGGAGCTGCTGTAAGGCAGAAGGGAGGGGAGGCCCCAAGGCAGGAACTGTGGTAGAGGCCGGGCGGCCTAGGTGGCCCCGCCCAGCAGCCGCGGTCCCGGAGCCCCGCGGGCAGGCTCCGTCTCAGGTGGCAGAGTGCAGCGGGGTGGCCGGCTGGCAGGGCAGCGCAACACGTGAGGCCAGGAGTGTGGACTGCTTCTCTGGGCCATCTGGGAGCTAAGGAAAGTGGGATGAATGAAGTTCCAGGGTTAGTGGTCTTGAGAAAAATACTCTTCAGTTTGTTTTGTGTTCAAGACATGGAGGGGTTTAAAAATGTGCTATATACATGCAATGGAATACTACTCAGCCATGAAAAAAACAAAATGGTCCCATTTGCAACAACATGGGTGGACCTTGTGGGTATGATGCTAAGCAAAATAGGCCAGACAAAGACAAATACTGCATGATTTCACTCCTATGTGGAAGATAAACAAACACGTGGATAAAGAGAACAGATTAGTGGTTACCAGAGGGGAAGAGGATTGGAGGGAGAGCAAAAGAGGTAAAGGGGCACATGTGTATGGTGAGGGGTAAAAACTAGACTATTGGGGGTGAGCATGATGCAGTCTATACAGAAGCTGATATGTAATAATGTACACCTGAAATTACACAAGGTTATAAAACCAACATGACCTCAATAAAATAACTGAAAACACACACACACAAAACAAACAAACGAGACTGGGAGCGGTTTGTAAGGGGAGGGAAAGGTGCTGGGAGAGGAGCCGCCGATGTGAAAGAGGATGCCAGGCAGTCGGACAGGCCAGCTTTTAGAGAGTCCCGGGAGGGAAGGACAGCTCAGAAACCCAGCTGCAGCGGCACCCCAGTGCACATTCATTCTCCCAAAGATGGCCCCCCCAAAATATTTATCACTTCCTGGAATCCCGTGCAGGTGACCCTATTTGAAAAAGATTCTGTGCAGATGTCATTAAGAGCTCAACATGAGATCATCCTGGATTATCCAGTTGGGCTTCAATCCGATGACAAGTGTCCCTAGAAGAGAAAGGCAGAGGGAGATGTGGGAGGGAGAAGAAGAAGGCCAAGTGAAGACGGAGGCAGAGATCGGAGTGAGGCAGCCACAAGCCAGGGAATGCCTGCAGCCACCAGAAGCTGGAAGGGGCAGAGAAGGATCCTCCCCTGGAGTCTTCGGAGGGAGCACGGCTCTGCTGACACCTTGGTTGTGGATGTCTGTGAGAGCATCACTTTCTGTCACTTTAAGCCACCCAATTTGTGATGATTTGTTACAGCAGCCACAGGAAGCTGATGCACCTCCTGCGCTCAGCTCTCTGAGAGGCCAAGAATCGACCTACTGACGGATCGTCAAACGGCCGAGAAGAAGGGACCCTCCTCTGCCCAGCCAGGAGGGCGGAGAGAGTGGCTGGCGAAGGAAATGCAGGATGGCGCAGAGCTTGGAAGACAAGAGACCAGGTGGGCACGAGCAGGCGGCAGGTGTCCGGAGGACCACCATAGGTGGGTGCCCGGAGTTTGGAAGCGATGCTGTGGGAAACGTGACGGGAAATCGGGTGGAACCACAAGCTGTGGACGGCCAGCTGAGGTTGGTAAAATTAAAATGGCGTGGGAGCAAATCACTGCGTTTCAAGACTGGCTGCAGCGACTCCTGGCATCCAGGAGCAATAGCAGGAAACAGGCAGGGCTGTGTGTGTGTGCGTGTGCATGTGTGTAGGGGAGGGGAGAGTTCAGAGCATCAAGGATGTTAGGAGGAAGTCACCAAAAGAGTAATTTGACCCTTTTTTGATATTTTGCCATCTGTACTTTATTTTTCTCATATATTTTAGCTGTACAATTTCAGAGTCTATTGTAAAAATCGTAACACTTCACCTCTAAATATATCAGCGTGAATCTTCAAAACACAAGGAAAATTTCATACGTATTTCGTATGTAATCAATATGTAAAGACAATTTCATATATAATCGTAAAACCATAATCATACATTAGAAAATTAACAATAATTCCATAATATCATCTGATGATCTATCTAATGATCTAGTCTCTAATCCGTGTCCAAATGTGTAAATTTTCTCAAGAATGTCTTTTATAACTACTTATTTTCAAACTGGTGTCTTTTCTAGGTTTATGAATTTCATTTGATTATATGACTCTTTAATCTTCCTTAGTTTATAACAATATTCCTCTTGTTTCGATTTTTTTGGAGATGAAACTCACATAGCACCAACAATGTCAAAGTGTACAATTCAGCAACATTTAGCACATTCGCAATGTTGTGCAATAATTTGACTTTTTTAAATAAAAATTTTTTAATTGAGGGTTTTTTTGTTATAAAAGTACTATGTGCTTACATTAAAAATAAAATATATTCAAGCAGTACCAAGGGCATAGTATTTGATCCTGAAATTGACTCAGACCAGCAGCCCCTGGAGCCCCCCAGAGACGCCCATGCCCCAAGTCTAGGCAGCACCAGCCCAGGACCTTCCTGCTTCCTCTCCAGGGAAAACTCAATTTTCCTTGTCCCATTCCCTGAGTGCTACGGGGTGAAAATGATGCTGGAAGAGTTCACCAAACAGTTCCTCTAAAACATACGTGTCCTCGAAAGCCCTCGGGCATGGCGCTGAGCGTGGGAATTCCAGGCTCCCCGAACTTCCCAACACCCACCCCCCCTTCCTTTCACCTCGTCCTAATATCCAGGCTCATACTTAATTGGGGGTGCAGCCTGTGGCCCCCCATTTTCCTCCTTCATGCTGCCTCCTTCAGGGACCCAGGACCCAGCAGGCGGCCCTTGCAGTGACCTAGCCACAGACTCCATGTTTTCAGCTGCAGGAAAGGACAGATTGGACTAGATGATTTCAAAGACCCTGTGCAGCTCCAACGTAACGTCATTTGGCTGTAGACTGTGAAGTGCCCTGAAGCTCACGGGGGGTTGAATGTCACTGTGAAGTGATGCTGAGTGGGAGGTCAGCTGTCCCCAGCACCAGAAAACACGTCCCATGCCAGAAAAGTAACAGAGCCTCCTGCAGCTCACCTGCCAGATCTGGAGCTTTGGGGTCACAGCCAGGGCTGACCCCACCACCTCACCACCTTTCCCATCCTGACCCAGCCCTTTCCGCCTCAGCTTGGGATCCAGGGGCAAAATCCACTGTCGGGAAAGGACAACAGCATTTCAACCTTGCTGTGTGTTTCAGCGTGCTCCCTCCCCCAGGAGAGGGGGATGCACGTGACGTTTCAGAGTCACTGAGACTATCGAGGGTCTCCTCTATACGCAAGGTAGCCTCATACCTCCTTTTGGCCTCACCGGCCTAGGACAGTCACTACAGCCCCATGAAGGAGCCATTTCTCCAGGGCTGCAGATGAAATCGAGGCCCAGAAGAGGTAAAGCGCTCCCCCAGGAGGACATCTAGGAAGTGGCAGAGTGTAATTGATGCTGAGTCTGCCTGTCCCCAAGTCCCCTGGACCACCTAGTGGCACAGGGTGGGCATCATGGCCTCAGCAGCCCTGAGCACCCACACCGTGAAGCTTCCTGCTCTGCTCCTGGACGAGGGGCCCTCCCTACACCTGCTCCCAGCAGCAGAGGCCTTGGGAAAGGCAGCCTCCTTGGCGGGGCACCCTGAGGGGGAGGGCAGAGTGGCTCCTGCTGGAGAAGCAGCCCTGGGGTGGGCGAGTGCGCTGCACCAGAGCAAGCTGACTCTCTCAGTATGTTGCTCACATTGCTGGTTGCTCTCTGCACTTAGCTCCTTCCCTCAGTCCCACTACTGCCGCTGAGTGTCAAGAACCTGCCTTAATGCGACCCAACCCAACCCTGCAAAGTTAGACGTTGGAGAGAGATCATATCCAGGGGCAGAGTTAATCCTGGAATCTTGGATGAGAAGAGTGGGGACCGCAAGCAATTCTCTTATGCACCTCCTCTTTGCCCACCTAAGGAAAGACACTTGATTCTGTTCAGGGAGTGAGTGGGTTCCTCTGACCTCAGCGAAGAGGAAGAACGTTCTTCCCAGGGCCTCCATCTTTCCTACAAGGAGCTCCAAGGCCTGTGTGGTAGGTCAGCCGCCAGCCAGGCTCCCTGCTCCCTGCGGGGCACTCCATGGGGACCTCCACCGGCCGAGACTGGCCTGGGCCTTTGCAATCTCCTATCTTGCAGGCCTGTAATTTTCTGCCCACAGGAGGCAGCTGGGAGCAGAGGGGATCCCTATCTGCTCAGACCTTGGCCCAGGTTGGAGCAGAAATCTCTCCTTTCAGAGTGGGGCTCCCCTGTGCCAGAGGACCGCAGGCCGGGAGCTGGTGCCCTCTGGGGTAATCTGGACCACCCACCTTCTCCCACAGAAGGAATTAGCAGCAGTGGGTGGGCTCCCAGCCTCTCTACCCAAGAGTGTGAGACCAAGCAATTATGGCAAGCTGAGAAATTGTCAAAAGGTAAAGTCTGTCTTCAGGAAATCAACAGAGAACTGAGGACAAAGTAGGAGAGAACCTAGCCCTCTGGGACTCTTTTCAGCTAATGACATTTGCCAACCAGCCTCAGGGCATAGGCAGCCCACCGCAGGGAAGGCAGGAGAAAAGGCAGGAAGAGGAGAGAAAGGCACCCGCTTAGTCCCATGGGCGGTCACCAGAGGCGGTGGGGAGGCCGGGTGAAGTCAGGGAGGAGAATGAGTAGGCTTGAAGGCTACCGTGGCCCAAGGCAGACAGGCCCCGAGGAGATGCACGTCAAAACGAAGTCCTGGAACTTAAATTATTCAAAAACATGGGATTGTTTAACCGAAAGTTGAAAATGAGACTCAGCCATCGCACACCCGTGTTGAAAGTTTAAGGCTTGGGGAGAAGGTATATTCATTTCCTCGGGCTGCTGGAACAAATTACCACAACTGGGGGCTTAAAATAAGGGAAATGTATTCCCTCCTGGCTCTGGAGGCCAGAGTCTGAAGTCAAGGTGTGGGCAGGGCTGGTTCCCTCGGAAGCTCTGAGGGAGCATCCGCGCCAGGCCTCTCCCCGAATCTCTGGGAGTCGCTGGCCATCCTCGGCGCTCCTTGGCTTGTAGCTGCACCCCGCCAGTCTCTGCCTCCGTCTTCACATCCCCTTTCCTTCTGTGCATCTCCATCTCAAACCTCCCTCTCCTTTCTCTTTGAAAGACACCAGCCATTGGATTCAGGGCTACTGTAAACCCAGGATGATCTTATCTCAAGAACCTCAACTTAATCACATCTGCAAAGACCCTATTTCCAAAAAAGGTCACATTCACGGGTACCAGAGTTTAGGGCACAGATATCCTTAGGGGGACGCAATTCAACCCAAGACAGAGGGGTAACTGGCTTGTCCTAAACAAAGAACAGGGAAATTCATCAAAGTCCCAGTAAGGGCAGATTCGGCTGGACGGCAGCTGTGGCTTCCTGATGGCAAGTGCTGAGGGATACTACAGCAGGTGTCAAGGCTGGAGGATCCTTCCCCCGATATGGAGGAAGGATAGATGACCCCCGGAGCCAGCCGAAGGGTTCCCAGATAATGTCCACGTGGAAAAGCAGAGGGGAGCACAGAGAGCCCAGAAGACGAGGAAAAACGTCCCTGAATCCCCCCAGAGCTGTGAGTGCTCAGCAGTCAGGACGCCGTGACAGCGGGCTAGGCCCCTCCTTTGCACCCACTGCTGAGCTGCTGGCCTCTTCTTGGCAGCCTGCAGCAGCATTAAATGGTTCTCTGGCAAAATACATATATTCCTCTTCTGGTGTACTTTCTAGGAATTCTAGTGCTGGGGAAAAAATAGACCCTTGGTTAAAAAATGAATTTATACGTTGGTTTCAACTGCAACTTCCCAGCCTTCCTGTTCGTGTTTTCTTCTCAGGTCAAGGGCAACAAGCATTAAATGAGTCCCTCCTCCTGGAGCTCGTACACTGTTATGTTTTTAGGCAAAGCCACTTTCAAAAGAGTAATATGTGGAAAGGTTTTCAATTTTCCACAAATTGAGTTCTCGGTGCCTTTCAAGGAGGAAATGAAAGATAAGGACAATCTATGAACTCAAGGATTTAAATAGGAACATCAGAATTTAGGCCACAGGCCAGAGGACAGTGACGGATGCCTCCTCACCAACGCAGAGGAGGGCTGCGCAAGGTGGCGGTCAGAACAGGGCAGCAGAAGCTTCACTGGAGAGGTTGAGCTGAAGTTTAAATCTCATTCGAGTCCATTCTGCCGGTTCGATTCCTCTCCCATCCCGGCCCCCGTCTGAGCCACACAAAAAGGAGGCAACTACCTCCAGGCGCCAGTTGCAAGAGAGGGACGCCCACTGCAGGGTGTGAAAGGACAGGGGCCAGGTTTCTGCACCTGAGGATCCTTTCCTGTAAGACTGCAAACCAGCACGGTAATTGCTACACACCCCCTCGTGGACAGAGACCGGTTCCACCTGGAATTTGTCCATTTTGCAGGCAATGCAGGACCAGAGGGCTACAGGGACATGGTTGAAACTTTTGCCCAAGCATTTAGAATTAATCTGAGGCTGCTAGCTAAGGGTTGGGGTGTTTGGTTGACCAGGAACACGGAAACAAACAGGCGGGCCTGGTCCAGCAGGACCTCCACTGGGGTAAGAATTAGAGTCTTTCCCGGGTAAAAGAAATCCTAGGACCCGTCAGGTCCAAACTCTCATTTTCAGATGAGGAGATCCGGCAAGAAAAGTCGGCGACTTGCTTAAAGGCCCCCAGCTGGAACCCAGGTTTCTCATTTGTCATTCTTCCTCAGCCTCCCATAAGAGCAAGCAACAATCCCAGGACGGAAAAAGGGGCTCTGGGAGAGAAGCTCTGGCCAGTGAGTGGTCTGGCCTCTGGAGCTTTGCCCGGCCTTGTTTAATGTACGCCCTGCAGGCCAGCTCTCCCCTCTCCTGGGAAAGTTCCCCTGTATTATCTGGGCAAATCCTGGCTTATCCTAGGACAGCAGACCATGATTGTATCCAGCGCTTGCCGAGCTCCCTAAGTGACGCTGTGCTGGCCTGGAAGTTCTGGGAGGGCCGAGCTCTGTGGCTTTTGCTCCCTAAAATCCATAGGTGCTTGGTATTCACTGAATTTATCCCAATAGGTGAGCATGACTTAAAGAGTTTTTCCTGAAGTCAGGAGCATTTTACGCTGACCTGGTTGCATCCTTTCCTGCTCCTCCTTATAACAAAAAAATATACATTTAGTAGACAACTAGCCAAAGTTATAGGTGCCAGGTGAAGCTACGTGGGAGTTACGCCAAATCTCTACCGAGAGAGCCAATCCTGACATGCAAAGTGTTTCTTGTGGTCTCCAGTCTGCGTTAGAAGCGAACTTGAGTGCAACTGCTCTGTGTGATACTACAGTGGTGAATGCATGTCATTATGCGTTTGTTCAAACCCATAGAATGTACAACACCAGACGTGAACCCTGATGTAAGTGATGGACATAGGGTGTTTATGATGTGTTGGTGGAAGTTGCTAGACGGTATCAAATGCACCACTCTGGCACAGGATGTTTATAGCGGGGGAGGTTGCGCAGCTATAAGGGCAAGGGATGTATGGGGCCTCTCTCAACTCTCCACTCAATTTTGCCATGAACCTACAACTGCTCTAAAAAATTAAGTCTATTAAAAATCTTTTAGGGGCCGGCCTGGTGGCGCAGTGGTTGATTGCGCACATTCCGCTTCGGCAGCCCGGGGTTCCCCTGTTCGGATCCCGGGTGTGGACATGGCACCACTTGGCACGCCATGCTGTGGCAGGTGTCCCACATATAAAGTAGAGGAAAATGGTCATGGATGTTAGCTCAGGGCCAGTCTTCCTCAGCAAAAAGAGGAGGATTGGCAGCAGATGTTAGCTCAGGGCTAATCTTCCTCAAAAAAAAAAATCTTTAAAATTTTTTTGAAAAAGTGAAACTTAATGAATGCATGAAATCGGTAAGTTTTTGCACAACCCAATTCCCACGGTAAATGGGAAAAGGGTCCTCGAGTTTACACTGTCCCAGCTGCATTTGACAGCCCCGCAGAGTGCCAACTGTCAAGAAGAAAAGTCCAATGGCTCTAAGAGAGAGGCTGCCTGCTGGATACGCACGACCGAGGCGCCGTGGAGGAGAGGAGGGTACAAAGCAGACTCCCAGGGCCCCCAGGGTCTGCGTCACTTCACAGCTTGACTTCCGGTATTGCAGTCCTATCAGCTGATGGGTTAGAGGTCACCTCAAAGTCCAGGCCATCAGCTTTAGGTGGGCCCTCCAGGAAAGAGGACTTGCCCTCATCTCAAAGCTTATGGGAAACACTGCCTCTGTGAGGACAGCACCGCCCTCCCAACAAACGGCACTGTGCTGTAGGAGTGCAGAAAACAGGGCGCCGGCCCCCGCTCAGCAGCCTCGGTCTAGCTGAGGAAAAATAATGATTACCCACTGTATTGGTTTCTGTGGCTGCTAATACAAGTTACCACAAACTAGTGGCTTAAAACAACACAGACTTCTTCTCTTACCGCTGTGGAGGTCAGAGGGCTGATGTGGTTTCACGGGCTCACACCAAGCTGCCGGGAGGGCTGCTTCCTCCTGGGGGCCCTCAGGGGAGTGGGTCTCCTTGCCTTTTCCCTCTCTGACCCTCCTGCCTCCCTCTCACAAGAACCCTGTGACCGGGGCCCGCCTGGTGGCACAGCGGTTAAGTTCGCACATTCCGCTTCTCGGCAGCCCGGGGTTCGCCTGTTCGGATCCCGGGTGCGGACATGGCACCGCTTGGCACGCCATGCTGTGGCAGGCGTCCCACATATAAAGTGGAGGAAGATGGGCACGGATGTTAGCTCAGGGCTAATCTTCCTCAGCAAAAAGAGGAGGATTGGCAGTAGTTAGATCAGGGCTAACCTTCCCCAAAAAAAAAAAAAAAAAAAAAAAAGAAGCTTGTGACCACACTAGGCCCACCCAGATCATCGGGACAGCCTCCCCATCTCAAGAGCCCTAACTTCACCACAACTGCAGAATCCGTTTTGCCGAGTGAGGCTCACAGGTTCTGGGAATTAGGACGTGGGCGTCTTTGGGTGGCCATTATTCTGTCTACCACATCCAACCAACCGTTAAGTGCCAAATTCTGTGGAGACAGTTTTACTCAAAGACGTCAGTTTGGCCCCTTATGAACGAGGCGGTCCCTTTCAATGCCAAAATGCCTCAGAAGTCTTTGGTCTCAGCTAATTCTTGCCATCCCCTAGAATAGCGGCTCTCCGCAGGAGGAGGAGATGTCCCTAGAAGACATCTGGCAATATCTAGAGATGCTTTTGGTTGTCACACCTGGAGGAGTGGGGTGCTCTGACATCTAGTGGGGAGAGGCCAGGGATGCTGCTCAACATCCTGCACTGCCCAGGACCGCCCCGCAGCAGAGACGGACCTGGCCCAAATGTCAAAGGCACCACGGCTAAGAAACCCTGCTCTAGAAATCCAGAAAGGGATATGTTCAAGAACAAGGCTCTGGACCACAAAAGGGAGAAACAGCAGAATGAAAGAGACGTGCCTTCGGATCTCCTCATGGGCTGAAAACCACAGGAACAGGGACTGCACGGGCCCGCAGCTCCCAGCAACTCCGAGAGGCCCTCCCCTAGCCAGAAGCCACATTGAATCTCCCTGTGACTCCCACTTCACAAATGACCTGCCACTTAAGTCCTCCACTCTGCACAGATGCTGCTCCTTCCTATCATTTTTCCCCCAACACTGAGACTGCTGGTTTATTCGCCCAGTGCGGGCACTTGAAGGTACTTCATTGCCTTGAAATATTTTTAATCTCATTTTTCTTTGCATGAAATGAAATTCACTCTGCAGCCCCCTGAGGTCATTTTTCATCTCTTCACCCTCGGCGACACTGGTAAAGAGGGCATTGAGACCTTTCTTCAGCAGGCTCTGTCATTTTTTCCATTTTCGAGCGTAAGTGTTAATACTTGCAGGCTCGGCTGGGTTTAAATTGGCTTTGCTGTGGGAACCGTGCAGTTTCCAATAACACAGAAAGACAAGTGGCAAAAAATCTGCACAGAAGAGCATAATTTTGGAGATAGAGACAAACAAGACTGAGTCAGCAAGTGCTGGGACCTGCAGTCCCACGTCCCCGGCATAGCATCTCAGCCCTGTGCTGCAGTTTCAGATGCACTTGGGAAATTTCAGCAATTTACTCCTCCCTAAATGCTTCCGAGATCTTCCCAACCCACTCTCCACATCTGGTAATGTTAGTCCCAAGCTCTAATGGACCTTAAACAAGACCTATGCTCCCCACATCCTGATGAGGCAATGCTTCCACAAGCTTCTCTGATGTGCTCAGTAACTAAATTCTTTTGGACTAGATCAAAGAAAAGAGATGCCGTACACTTTGAGTTCAACTTTTGGAATTCCAGTTAACCCAACAATTTAGTGAGCACCTAGGCAGAGGCCATGTTGAGAGGCAGCTGGGCCGAGTGCGGTCGAAAGAAGTCTGTTCCGAGGTGGCAGTGCCACCTGCCTGCCCTGCTAGGTGAGTCCCCATCTCTCTGAGTTCAGTTCTGAGCCATAATACGAGGATGCTAATTCCTCTCTCCTAACGTCTATGCCGAGTTCTTGGGAGGCTCGAGTGAAAATGTCCTTGAGAGGGCTCTGCAAAGTCAGTTTGTAGAAATGTGAAGTTTTATTCTACAGGTAAGGCTGCAGGAGGAGAATTATTTTCACTCAAAAGCGCAGGCCGCAGAAATGGCCTCAGGGCCTGAGCCACACAGAATTCCAGGCAGAGGCTGCAGCCCAAACCTGAACTTGACTGAGCTGGCCTGAGTCCTAACTGCAACTCTGCTGGCTCGCTCTTGACTTGAGTACAATTGAACCTCGCCGTTTTGTGTCTTCACGCGATAACAAGAATAAGATTGCTCCTTGAAGTGGGATTAAGGCGCGCGTGTTTTTGCAAAGATGAAGCACTGTGCCACTGCGTATTGGTATGTCCCTCCTGGCTCACCTAGTCAAAACCCAAGGCCTGCTGACCAATCCTGTGGGCGTATGATGTTCGTGCTGTGAACGTGAGCAACACCTTACTGTCCTTTTGTTACCGGTGTCACCGTGAGTCAGAGCCGATGCTCAATTTTCCCCCAGGTTATTCTTGGTTTGCATCAGGAACTGACGCATGTTTACAGGCCTGGGTTTCAAACGGCCAAAGAAAGAACAACAAGCCTGAAGATGGAAACAGAGGCTGGAGAGGCCCAATATATCGAAAGCAAGTCACATGTGCATTCATAGATAAATACTTAATGGCCCAGCATGAATTCCATCAATAAATGCAGTGTTCATTCACTCCCCACTGCGCGCCAGGGAACAGATCTGCTCTTGGTGCCCTGAATTCCATTTCCCGTAAACATTCTAATACAAAGGACAGATGAGTTCTTGTGTGGAACAATCTATCAGAGGCCGTCAGGAAAGCATCTCAAGTATCTAACAGCTCCTCCTTTTTGGAAAATTGGTGTAATATTCACTCCTTGTAACTGTGATTTAGTGACTCCTTAGCAGTTTCTAGAGTTGTGCACCATCTCCACAATCCAGTTCTAGAACATTTTCATCACCCTAAAAAGTTCCCTTGTACCCCTTTGGAGTTAATCTCTGGTGTTACCCCCAGGCAATCACTAATCTGCTTTCTGTCTCTATAAATTTGCCTTTTGTGGACATTTCATATAAATGGGATTCTACAGTGTGTGGTCTTTGTGTTTGCTTTCCTCTACATTTTGAGGGTCATCTATGATGTAGCAAGAATCAGTTGATTCCTTTTCGTTGGTGAGTAGTGTTCCATTGTAGGGATTATGCCTCATTTCGTTTATCCATTCACCTGCTGATCACCTGTCCGTTGTTTCCCGTTTTTGACTATTATACATAATGCTGCTATGGACATTCGAGTACCTGTCTCGTGTGGGTAAATTCCTAGGAGTCAAATTTCCGGGTCATATGGTAAGTTTATGTTTAACATTTTGAGAAATTGCCAAACTGTTTTCCGAAGTAGATGTGCCATTTTATAGTCCAGCAGTGATATATGAGAGTTTCAGTTTCTTTAAACATTCACCAACACTTGCTATTGTCTATCTTTTTCATTATAGTAATCCTCTTCTCCTAGGTGTATAGTGATCTCTCATTGTGGTTTTAATTTACATTTACCAAAGGATTAATGATGCTAATCAGCTTTTCATGTGCTTATTAGACATTCATGTATCTTCTTTGGTGAAATCAAATCTTTTGCCCATTTTTAAATTGGATTTTATTATTACTAATACATTCTAAAAGGTCTCTATATATATTCTGGATGGAAGTTGGTTGGGGTTTTTTTTTCATCAGATAAAAATTTGCAAATATTTTCTCCCAGTTTGTGGCTTGTCTTTCCTTTTTTTTTTTTTGGAGGAAGATTAGCCCTGAGCTAACATTTGCTGCCAATCCTCCTCTTTTTGCTGAGGAAGACTGGCCCTGAGCTAACATCTGTGCCCATCTTCCTCAACTTTATATGTGGGACACCTGCCACAGCATGGCTTGCCAAGAGGTGCCATGTCCCCACCCGGGATCCGAACAGGCGAACCCCGGGCTGCCAAAGCAGAACGTTGCAAACTTAACCGCTGCACCACCGGGCCAGCCCCATCTTCCCAAATTCTGAATGAATTTTCTGAGTGGTCCCTTGAAGCATAAAAGTTTTTAATTTCGATGAAGTCTAATTTATCAGTTTTTTGGATCACGCTTTTGGTGTCATATCTCAGAACTCTTACCTAACCAAGGTCATGAAGATTTTCTCCAGTGTTTTCACCTAGAAGTTTATAGTTTTAACTCTTATCTTTAGATCTATGATCCATTTTGCATTAATTTTTATGTATGGTGTGAAGTAAGGGTCTAAGTTCATCTCTTTTGCAGTGGATATCTAATTGTCCCAGCAACATTTGTGAAAAGACAATGCTTGTCTTGGTACTTCTGTCGAAATTGTCTTGGTACATCTGCCGAAAATCAATTGATCATAAAAGTAAGGATTTCTGGACTCTCAGTTATCTTCCACTGGTCTGTCCTTACGTCAACACTGTGCTGTCTTGGACATGCCCCGTGGCCAGTGGTCAAGTTCATGTGCTGCACTTCAGCAGCCCCAGGTTTCACTGGTTTAGATCCTGGGCATGGACCTGGCACCGCTCACCAAGCCATGCTGAGGTGGCATCCCACATAGCAGAGCCAGAAGGACCTACAACTGGAACATGCAACTATGTACTTGGGGGCTTTGGGGAGAAGAAGAAAATAAAAAGAAAAGATGGGCAACAGATGTTAGCTCAGGTGCCAATCTTTAAAAAAAAAAAGTGAATGTCCCTCCATGTTTGTTCTTCTTTTTCAAAATCATTTTGCCAATTCCAGGTCCTTTGTGTTTCCTTATAAATTTTAAAGTCAACTCGTCAATTTCTACAAAAAATATCCAGCTGGGATTTTGATAGGAATTGCATTGAATTTATAGTTCAGTGTGGTGAGAATTTCCATCTTGACAATTTGAGTCTTCCCATCCGTGAACATACCTCTCTCTATTTATTTAGATCTTTAATTTCTCTCAGCCATGCTTTGTAGTTTTTAATATACATTGCATTTTTGAGTTAAATTTATTACTATTTTATTCTTTTTGATGCTATCGCGAATGGAATTGTGTTAATTTCATTTTCAGATTGCTCAGTACCAGTAAATAGAAATACAATTGCTTTCTCTATATTAATCTTGTATCCTGCAACCTTCATAAACTCATTAGTTCTAATAGGTGTTTGTGTGTGTGTATTTTTAGAATTATTTACATACAAGATTCTGTCATCGGCAATTGACAGTTTTATTTCTTTGACAGTCTGGATGCTTTTTGTTTTGCTTTGTTTTTTGGTCTTTTTTCAGAAGTGCCAAAAGTGTACATCTGCCATGTTTCTGATCTTAGGGAAAAAGCATTTAATCTTCCACCATTAAGCATGATGTTAGCTGTGGGTTTTTCCGTAGATGCCCCTATCAGGTTGAAGAAGTTTTCTATTCCTACTTTAATGAGCGGTATTTATCTTTTGTTTGTCTGTTTTTAAAGATTGGCACCTGAGCTAACAACTGTTGCCAATCTTTTTCTTCTTCTTCTCCCCAAACCGCCCCCCACCCCCCCGCCAGTACACAGTTGTATATTCTAGTTGTGGGTCCTTCTGGTTGTGCTATTTGGGACGCCGCCTCAGCATGGCCTGATGAGCAGAGCCATGTCCACGCCCAGCATCCGTACTGGTGAAACCCTGGGCTGCAGAAGCCGAGCGCGTGAACTTAACCTCTTGGCCATGGGGCCAGCCCTTGTTTGTTTGTTTTTGACCATGTATGGTGTTGGAGTCCAGCGTGTTTTCTGTGATGAGAGCAATCATGTAATTTTTGTCTTCTATTCTATTAATATGGTGTATTACTGTAGTGCAATAAAAAATATATGTTCGGTCTTTTTCCCTGGTTCCCGGCACAGAGCTCCTAAAACCCCTGGAATTTCCTGAGTGGTAGGAACGTCTTTGGTTATCCATAACAAGCCGCTTTCAACCATAGCTGAGTTTATGCTAATGAGGTGACTCTTGGTGGGCCCTTAGATAGCTTCAAGACGGGGCTCGTTGCCTGGGGACCCAACAGCATCATCAGACAGTTGGAACTTCAGCCCCACCTCTAGGAAGGGAGAGGAGCTGGAGATTGAGTTAATCACCAATGCCGATGATTTAATCAATCAGACCTAATTCATAAAATCTTGATACAAACTCTTGACCAAGGTTCAGGGAGGTTCTGGGTTGGTGAACTCATCGATGTGCTGAGAGGGTGGCATGCTTAGCTAGGACATGGAAGCTTTGTGCCCCCAGCCCTACATTGCCCTGTGTATCTCTTCCATTTGGCTGTTCCTGAGTTGTATCATTTATAATAAAACTGCAATAGTAAATATAGTGCTTTTGATACCAAACTTTTAATCTTACCTTTGTGTGCCCGGTGCTCAAAAAGCCAATCACTGAGACATCGGTGCTTGGAGACGAGAAAGGTATGTTCGAATTGGTCAAAATGAGAAGGCAGGAGCATAGATCAAGTCTGCCTAAACAAAAGAAGAAAGCAGCGGGGTTTAAGGAGCTAAGAGGCTTGGGAGGAGCAGTTTCAGAGAAACCAAGGGGATCTGTGTTTCTTTCACTCCAGATAAGCCCTTAGGCAATCAGACTTCTCACTGTCAACTGGCAGCTGGGGGCTGGTTCTCTGGTGATGTATCTTCCTTAAAGTCATTCTTTTCTTCTGCAAAACAAGCTCACAAATCCTTGTGAACCTTGAGTCACCCCTCAGGTTAAAGAAGAAACAGCAAATTAACAAGATTAACTTCATTTCCTCTGTGTCTGTGTTGGGAACAAGGTCAAAGGGTAATCATGTTCTTATTGAATATTTACAGTAACCCTCAGGTACAGCTGCACTTTCCTGACTCTGTGAGTTGTTCTAGAGAATTATCACACCTGAGGGAGGAGTGTGGGAGCCCCTGAGTTGGTGGTCAGCCAGGCAGACGTACGAGAACCTTAGGCACAGCCAAGACTTGTGGCTGGCATCTGAAGTGGGGGCTGTCTTGTGGGACCGAGCCTTCAACTTATGGGATCTGTGCTAACTCTGGCTAGCTAGTGTCAGAACTGAATTGACTTGTAGGACACCCACTTGATGTTGGAGAATTCCTGGTGCTGAAAAATGACATAATTATATTAATTGATTTTTGGATGTTAAACTAATCTTGCACTCCTGGGCTAAATCCCACTGAGTCATGTTGTTTAATCCTCTTTATATGTTTGTTTTATCTGGATTTGCTAATATTTTGACCTCTCTGTTCATGAAGGATATTTGACTGTACTTTTCTTCCCTTGCAATGTCTTTGTCTTTGGTGTCAGGGTCATACTGGCCTTGTGGAATGAGTCGGAAAGTGTTCCCTTCCTCCTCTATTTTCCGAAAGGATTTATGAAGGATAAGTATTATTTCTTCTTTATATATTTTATAAAATTCACCAGTGAAGCTATTTAGGACTGAAGTTTTCTTTGTGGGAAGATTTTTAATGACTAATTAAATTTCTTTATTTCTTATAGGGCTTTTCATATTTCCTATTCCTTCTTGAGTCAATTTCAGTGTCTTTCTAGGAATTTGTCCATTTCCCCTCAGTGATGTAAGTCTCCGCCTCTTGAGGTTAACTTTCATTAATATGGAATGTACTTAATGTTGAAAGTTGCAATATTAACTTACTTATTCTTACTCATCCCTGAATTTAAGCCCATAACTCTCATTGGTCATTGCAGAGTATGACCATGCCATCACTCTGTCATACGCTTGAGATGGGTATGGTTTTTATAAAGGTACAAATACAGGAAGTTCTACTGGAACACAGAGCACATCTCAGGTTATTTCACTGCAGCTGATCAGTTCTGTAGCGGTAAGAAAAGTTTACGGACAGCTATCCACTGCACTCTGTCCTACAGCCAGAACACAAACACTGATGACCACTAAGGGGCTTTTTCAAACAGGTTATTATGTGTGTCATTTTCTTTCTTAAAAAAAAAAATTTAGGGGCCGCCTCCATGGCCCAGTGGTTAAGTTTGCGCGCTCCGCTGTGGCGGCCCAGGGTTCGGATCTTGGGCGCGGACATGGCACCACTTGTCAGGCCACGTTGAGGTGGCGTCCCACCTCCCACAACTAGAAGGACGTGCAACCAAGATATACAACTGTGTACGGGGGGGGTTTGGGGAGATAAAGCAGAAAAAAAATTTAATAGTAGTGACAATCTATTGCAAGTTGGCCATTACCCACAGAGGAATGGCCCAGCCCATTCAGAGACCACGGCACGAAGGAGAAGGCTGTTTAATTGGAGAAAATCTCATAAGTGACCATTAGCAGGGCAATTCTTCCCTCTCTGTGCCCGGATAAGTGATTTCTTCCTGGACACTGACGAGAGATTTTCACATATTGAGGTATATGGGGTAATTTCTGGTTCAAAAGTGGTTCGGCTTGAACTAAAGAAGCCTGACTTATGGCCTGTCCAACACACACTGTACCTCTGCTCTAACCATTAAAGTGAAGAACTCACTCTCTTAAGATAGGAATGTGTGCATCCCCTCCCATATTAGTCCCTTTCCCAGCATCAAGGTGGCACTGACCTGCTCATTTGCAACTGAACACGTCTCTGAAACTTTGATGAATAGTATCCTGGGCGTGTTTAATGTATGTTCTTTGTTCTAAAAAGGTGTTAGACTGTCCTGGAAACCATGCTTCTCTGGAACGCTTTCTTCCTTTCTGGAAAAGGCCTTCCCGGGTTATAATCCTCACCCCGGCTGGAGTCAAACTCACTTTCTCTCTCTTTGCTGTGGAATGGTTGTCGGTGATTTTGCATTGACAACACTGAAGGAAGTTTTTGGACTTTTTTTTACCTTCTTTAAGGGCACCAATTCAGTACTTTGACTCCAAGAAAACCCTTTTAGCCAGATATTTGGTGAAAAGAGAAAACAACAAAGTTTAAGACTACAGAGAGTGGGTGAAACAGCAAGAAGGAACATACCTTTTTCTCTAGACAAGCTGATTTTATTTTTGCTTTGTGAAGACAGCCAGGTTGAGTCTTCCTCTCATTACGTCACTCTGACCCTGACCCTGAACCTGACCCTGACCCTGAACTGCCTCCTTCTTTCATTTATAAGGACCCTTCTGATTACATTAGGCAGACCAAGGTAATCCAGGATAATCTCCCCATCTCAAGGTCAGCTGATTAGCAACCTTAATCCCATTTGAAACCTTAATTCCCCTTTACCATGTAATATATTCACAGGTTCCAGTGATAAGGACATGGAAATATTTGGGGGGGTGTCCTCCTCCTTCTTTTTCTTTCTTTTTTTTTTTGGTGAGGAAGGCTGTCCCTGAGCTAACACCTGTTGCCAATCTTCCTGTTTTTGCTTGAGGAAGATTGTCCCTGAGCTAACATCTGTGCCAATCTTCCTCTATTTTTGTATGTGGGACATTGGCACAGCACGGCTTGACGAGCAGTGTGCAGGTCCGTGCCCGAGAGCTGAACCCACAAACCCCTGGACACTGAAACGGAGTGTGCAAACTTAAACACTGCCACTCGGCTGGCCCCTCGGGGGTCGTTATTCTGCCCACCACAGTCCCCCAAGCAACTGGAAAACAAGTTTTGTCTCCATATTGCTTCTGCTGTGACAATCCTGGCATCCAGCCGTGACAGCCACCTGTAACACAGCTGGAGCACAGCTGTTAATTGTCTAGGTTCTGAAGCAGACACCTGGAGTTTAATTAAGCTCCATCACTTACTAGCTCTGCCATCTTGGTGTATTACTTGACCTCTCTGTGCCTTTCTCACTGCTGTTTATAGACGGCTTTCTCGCGTATAAAACCGGTATAATAATGGTACCTAGCTTAGAATACTTGTAAAGTGCTTAGAACAGCGCCTGGGACGGTTAAGCACTCAACGTTTATTAGTGAAATCTGGAAACAAAGAAAATTAGCCTTGGGAAGTCAGATCTTGGAGGGCCTGGTGGCACTGTGTGAATGTGCTGTGGCCCATCTAGCAAATTAATTAACATGAACAGGCACAAATAATCCTGACCCGCATGGGGCTGCTCAACTTTTGCCGGTTTTAATGATTACACGGATCCAGAAAGGAATGAAATGAAAGAAGTGATCTCTCAGGAAAGAAAACAGACTGTCTAACAAACCCAGTGTACTTGGTCCTGCAAAACACGGAGCCTGGGGTCAAGGGTCCCCAGTCACAGGGTTTGCTGATGCGAAGGCGACGGCCTTCAGTCTAACGCAGTTCTGGACACAAACAAGTCCTCACTGGCAGAACGGAGCCCACAGGCTGGAGCTTTGGGTCTGCCACCTGCAGGAGGAGAACCAGCCCGGACACCCCCGCACGGCTCCTCTGACAGCACCATCCACCCAGCGGACCCCTCACCCGACACGCCGACGGGAAGCGTTTGCTGGCTCCTCATTTATTTGAATGGTTGTAAGCACACAAAAGAAGTAGAGGGAAAAAAGCTGCTTTTCCTCAATATGTGCTCTCACAGAGCCTACAAGATGTCATCAAAACTGTGCTTTCAGTTCGTGTGACAATTATCTTAAAAGATCTCTTTTAAAGTGTAAAACAGAGACAACTAAACCAATAAAAAAGAAAGTCAAACAGGCTTAGAATATAAACAAAAAGATTGAAGAATTGGGAATATCTGACAACATTTTAAGGAAGAAAAGAAAAAAAGAGGGCTATGAATTGAAATGGAGTCAAAAAGAAATGCCCAAATGAGCCTCTTTTGGATTCGATGTCTCTAAAACTGCAATCAGCTTTTTCTTTAAATTATCCACCTCAGTTCACACAGAATTAGGGCACAGCGACTCGTGATAAAAACATCAAACCTTCCAGATTTAATAGCAGCTCAGAAAACCAACAGTCACAAGCAGATGTAGCAGGGAAGTGCTCAAGGCATATTCCGAGTACTTGTAGACAATGTAGAAAATAATGTCGAGTTTGAAAGCCACTGGGAAACATTATAGTTTCTTGGCTTACCAGATTAACAAAAATATACTTCCTAGTACTAAAATTTAGTATATTGTGGATCAACAAAAAGAAATCATACTCCAAAGAATGAGAAGATAAGCCATAGCCTGG
Source organism: Equus quagga (assembly GCF_021613505.1). Taxonomy (NCBI): domain Eukaryota; kingdom Metazoa; phylum Chordata; class Mammalia; order Perissodactyla; family Equidae; genus Equus; species Equus quagga. The sequence goes on along the minus strand of NC_060277.1, from coordinate 111,087,501 downwards.
GAGTAAACATCTGCAAAAGATACATCTGATAAAGGGCTGTTAGCCAAAATATACAAAGAATAAAGATCTTAACAGATACCCCACCAGAGAAGATACAGGGGTGGCAAATAAGCATGTGACAAGATGCTCCACATCATATATCATCAAGGAAATGCAGCTTAAAACAGCGATGAGATACCACTTCATACCTTTTGAAGGCTGAATAATATTCCACTGGATGGATATACCACATTCATCCCTCTGATGACAGACACACTTGGGTTGTTTCCACCTTTTGACTATTGGGAATAATGCTGCTACAAATGTGGTTGTACAACTATCTCTTCAAGTCCTTGCTGTCAATTCTTTTGGGTATATACCCAGAAATGGAATTGCTGGCACATACAGTAATTCTAGTTTTAGTTTTCTGAGGAACTGCCACAGTTTTCCACAGAGGCTGTACCATTTTAGGTTCCCATCAACAGTGCACAAGGCTTCCAATTTCTCCAATCCTCACCCAAACTTGTTATTTTCTGTTTTTTTGATAGTAGCTATCCTAATGAGTGTGAGGATCTCAAAAAAATCTTACCCATTGATTGGCAACTTATTTGCATTTTGAGAACCTAAAAACTCCCAAGGGATTTATTGTATGCAAATCAACAACTAAGCAACCAACTAAAACTCCCAGAGGAAAGAAATCCTATAAAGAGCCAAAGCCCAAGTTCAAAGGTTTTCAACCTTTCGGGTATGAGAAAACTCTGGGGGTGAGGGGGCGGGGCACCTCTTCACACTCACAGAGAAAACATCTGGGATTCAGGGTCGCTCAAGGTCTAAGCCAATTTCAATACATACCATATGACATTTTCAATAAAAGAGCAGCACACCCATATTTACACACACACCCCCCCATGTGAGACTAAGCTAAGACTTTTACTTGCCTAGAGATACGAAGATAAAATTACTTGACAGGGTATATCAGAGAAGTATAAAAATTACTCTTTATTTCATTGTCACGTTTCATTTTTAACACAAATAATAAAAATTTAAAAGATGAACTTAATGATAGCAGCCATCCAAAGGGCCCACCGAGAGCAATGCTACATATAGACATAAAAACTAAGTAAAAACAAGACCTCAAGAAACAAAAAAGGTGAGTACAGAACTTGAAGTGAATAATGCCGCGCACAGCGGTGGGAGGTGCCCGGAAGCCGTGTTCCGACGCATCCACCTCACTCCAGCTCGTCTCCCTCCGACAACAGTTCCCGGGACTCCTGCAGGAGGTGATAGGATGCCACGGCTTCCCTGGATTGAAGTGCTCAGCGTCGTTAACAGAGGCTTCTGAACCTCTTTCCGCCAGCCTTGTTGGTGAGACCCATTATGAAGAAGGAGCCTGGGAGAAGGAGCGATGTGGGAATGCAGGATCCAGTTCTCAGCCTCAGTGTCAGAGAGCTTAAGCCCAGAGTGATAAGCAGTCTCGTAAGATGGTCCCAAAGATCCCTGCCTGTTGGTCCCCAGTCCCCTGTGTAAACCCCTCCCTTGAGTATGGGCGGGAGCTAGTGACTTGCATCTAACAAAGAGAAAACAGCAAAAGTGAGGGGGTGTCACTTTCGAGATGAAGTTATAAAAGACCGTGACTTCTGTCTTGCTCCCACTCTCCCTTTGGCTTTTCTCGCTCGCTTTCTTTGATGAAGACAGCTGCCATGTTGTGAGCTGCCCTGAGGACAGCTCCATGGAACAAGGAACAGAGGGTGGCTTTCAGCCAACAGCCATGAGGAACTAAGACCCTTCGTCCAACAGCCTGCTGGGAGCCAACTCCTGCCAACAACCACACGAGTGAGCTGAGAGGTGGGGCCTCCCAGAGCAGAGCCCAGCCAACACCTTGACTGCATGCAGCCTTGTGACAGACCCTGATCAGAGGATCTAGCCTAGCCACGCCCAGACTCCTGACGGACAGACAGTGTGGGATGATAAAGGTGTGCTGTTTTACGCGGCTGAGTTTCGGGGTAACACGCCGTGATAGATGAATACACCTGGGTCAACAATAATGTGCTTCAAGAGATGATAACATCATTCGTATTAATTCCGAAATAGCATTTACAAATTATTTATACAGGGTCAACTAATAAGTAAGTTTATCTCAACTTCAAGAAAGAAACTCAAAACTTGGTAACCTACTACAGAAGGGTTTTGTGTTCCACACAAACGGAACTTCTCTAAGGACTCTAGCTAACTACAGGGTTTTTGGACTCCCTGCGCTTGCCATGGCATCTGAAAGTCACGTTCTATCGTATTTCTTTAGATTTGTAAGTCAACTATACATTTCTAAGTTTCTAGCAGGTTTTTAAAAAACAGTGGGAAACAAGACATTGTTTGTCTTCTTGGCTAAATTCACTTTGCCAGAAAACTCGTTTATACAGTTAAGCATCACAGTTAAAGGCGGGCTCCCGTGTTCATGTGAAATGTCCAGAACAGGCAACTCCAGAGACACAACGTAGACAGTGACTGCCAGTTCTAGCCCAGGGAACGGGGAATGAATGCTGAGAGGCAGGGGGTTTCTTTTCAGGGTGATGAAAATGTTCTGGAATTAGATCACAGTGATAGCTGTACAACCTTGTGAATAGACTAAAAAACCACTACACTGTACACTTTAAAATGGTGAGTTTGACGGTTTCTGAATTACATCCCAATTAAAAAAGTTTTTTTAAGCAAGCTCTGCTGGATGAAAGCTAACATGTCCACTTAAACATCTCCCCACATAGTTGCGCCCCACCCCCAGACACATGTATGGAATGGGGTCTGCATTACATCCTCTAGGAAAATTACTAGCAAAAATCCTCCTCCAGTAAATGTGTTTGTTTTTTTAATGTGTTTTGTTCATTTACAAATGTTATTATATTACTGTTTTTTTAAGATTTAAGACAATTTTTACCTCACTTTATAATATGTACTTAATTAGCCACTCCTTGCTATGAACTGCAAGGTAAGAAAACTTATCAAACCAAACGTTTAAAGAGGAAGAAAGTGCAAATCTTTTCAAAGAGAAGATTCCACTTCAGCATCTCACAATTTATTTACATGTCATCCCCAGACACATATACGGAGTGGCAGGTGCTCCCTCCTATTCCACAGTAACACAGAATTCATCCGGAGCAGGAGTCTTTATATGACACAGGGCCTAGTATTTTGAATCAAGGCAGGACCTTTCAACGAGAACAGGAGGGAGAAGAAAACATTTACATTCTGTAACATGATTATAAGGAACTTGAGTTAGATTAACTGAAAAACAACATCTTTGAACAATTATAACTGACGGAACAAACTTCCCTTAGTCCACTTGTTTTAAATAGCTAATATCTGTAAACTTGAATACCAACTCTGGCAGATTCAGCAGTCTTAATTCTTTGACTTTCCGTACTAAACATCATCCAATCTATTGTGACAACGAAATGTGGCTTCTTCAACCCAGCCCCGGCACTCAGCTGTGTCGGGTGAAGACGCGCGCCTCCTCGCACTGGCGCCTCATCAGATGCTTCCGTAGTCGGAGCCGCGGGCTACAGTGGCGGCAGCTTCCCACTCCACAGTGAAGAATGAAACAGTTCCAAAAAACCCAAAGATCACCATGACCAGGAGTTGCCAATGAAGGAGAAGGTAGTTACTGTAGAAAAATGCCACAGCTGCACAAATGGACTACGAAGAAACAAAACAAAACAAAACAAATCACAACATGCGCACGGGTGACCCAAGCCCCACCATCAGCCCCAGCGCCCTCGGACGCCAGGGGACTCGCACTGCTCCGCTCTTTCTGCATCTAGCCAGGCCTTCATGAGTCACTAGCTCACAAACATGCACCAGGAACTCCATTGAGAGTGGGTAACAATCAAGTAAGCTACCATCCCTGCTCTTTAAAATAGCATTTTGTGAAAAACTGGAGTAATAAAATAATGTGCATGCACAGGGAGAAACATACTTGTCTACATTCTGAATGGAGTCTGGCGTCTAAGGAAGGAAGTCTAATCTGAGCCACAGAGATCAGAATGTCAAGTCTCTCAGACAAGCGAGGGGAAAAAACCACACTGCTCACTGCTTCCTAACTCTGATCCCAAATCCTTTTAAAGGGTGGCCCTGACTGTCACTTAAGAAACACTGAGGACAAAGTTAAGGCACTAAAAGAAGAACCCCACTTTCGACACCATCTGAAGACGCAGTTACCTGAACAAACTTAAAGACCGCAAAGGCCGGGGCGCTGTCCTCGGAGTAGAGGAAGCCCAGAATGCTGAGCAGCTGGGTGTTGAAGCAGCTGTCCCCCAGGCCCAGCAGGAAGCTGCAGAAGACGGCAACTTCTTTGCTGAATAAAATGAAAAGTAACTTAGAATGAGGATTAACAAGATTTGTTAGAACCACTTCAAATGCAGACACACCTCACCCGCAAAAGCATTGTACTGTCGAGCTTTAAAGACTACGAAACAAGAAAAAACAAACGCTGGAACTTGCAAAGCAAGAACTCCTGCTCAGACGTGCTCACCCGCGCAGGCCAGCAAATGCTGGTCTGTTAAGTATTTGGGAAGCGGGGCTGCCCGTGGGCTGTGGATCTGGACACAGGCGTCCACATCTGGAAGGACTTTGAGAGCTGCCCGCAGTAAGACAACATCCTCGAAACTTATACATAAACTTATAGAAACAACTGGGAAAGGACTGGACGGCCCACCGGCCCGTGGATTATCCCTTGCTCCTCCCTGTTTCTCGTGGAGGCCCTAACTTCTAGAGATTTCACTGCTCAAGAAGCAGAGGGATAAAATTCAAATCAGACACTGCATGTGCTCCTTCACGGAGCAAGAAAAAGATTTAGTGGGGAGAAAGCTTAAAACCAACAATTACAAAGACAACTTGGGATTCTCTATGGATTCCTACTGAAACTTATTCTGGCTCCACTGAGACTTGGCAGATGAATTTATAAAGACAACAGACTTTCAGAAAAGGATTAATTGTTCCATTTTAAATATTTGGCCATCTGTTCTCTCCTGCCCTTCCTTAAATTACTAGAAAAATGACAGTCACTGTACCTGGATTTGATGTAAGCACTGCTATCAGTTCCTTCGACAGGAGCAATAGGGGCGTCCGCAGGCATGTTGAGAAATATTAAATAAAAAGCTGTAAAATGCACCAGGATGCCCAACAGCACAACTGGATTCCTACCAAAACGATTATTCTTGCTCAGCAGGCCAAAGAGGCTTCCACCTGTAAAATCGATGAAGTAGAGAACAGGAAAACCCAAGATCAAGTTAATAAATCAAAATCTTGGTTCTTCGAACAAACCAATAGCTAATTTAATCAAGGGGGGAAAAAAGAAAGAAAGCACAAATAGACAAATAAGAAAAAGGATTGAAACAGAAGAAATTTTAAAAGTGAGAACAAACTTCTGGGTAGGATGGAGAAACAGTGACTTGCTGTACCCCCTGCCTAAAAACAGTGTGCAGAAAACATGAAGCAATGGTTGTGAAGACACTGGATATCAGGCAATAAAGGACGGTGACCTCTGAGACAGGAAACAAATGAGTTGAGGCCTACACCTGCCCCCGCTGAAGCTGCCGGCTGCAGAGAGGCTGCTCTACGGGAGGGAGAGGCAGCCCCGCAGCCCTCCTAGTTGAGGAGACAGAGCCAAGAGCTGGGGGTACCAAGGAGGCTCGAGTTCCCAGGTCAGGCTATCAGAAAGGAGAGCTGCACGGAGACTATTCCAGAGAGCTGCAGAGGGCCGGTCCCCCGCATCTTCACCAAGTGCCAAGGAGCACATCATGTGAGTAAATTAGCAGAGGCCGGGGAAGAACCGTCCAAGAGAACTCAAGGTCTCAGTGCTCTTCCCTGGGCTGGCAATAACGCCCGGTCCCACCAGCCAGACTGGAAATCTTACGGTTCACAGGCACTGGGTACACACAGAAGGGTCTTCCCGCAGGAGTGGGGAATAATTAGCCCTTGTCTGAGCACTGCTCTGGTCCTGCCTAACAAATCTTAAAAGCAAGACCTGGAAGAATCATACCGTCTCCAAGTAAATGAACTGCACCCAGGAACAAAGCTCAAGAAGATTCATGGACTACAGAAACATCCAGCACCCAACAAGGGAAAGTGCAAAATATCTGGTACCCAAAACATTAGCAGGCGTGCAAAAAGCAGGAAAATAGGACGCAGCATGGGCAGAAAAATCAGTCACACAGAGTGATCATGCGACCCGGCGATTCCAGTCCTGGGTACCAACCCAAGAGAAATGAAACATAAAACTGTACACAAACGCTCACAGCAGCATTACTCACAATGACCCCAAAGTGGAAACAACCCAAGATCCATCAAATGATGAAGGGATGAATAAAAGGGTATAGCCAAACAATTAAATATTATTTGATAATAAAAAGGAATGAAGTACTGATACGTGCTGTAACCTGGAAGAACCTTGAAAACACCCTAACTGAAAGAGGCCAGACACAAGAGACCACAGATTGTGTGATCCAACTCATGTGAAACGTCCAGGATAAGCAAATCTATAGAGAAAGAAAGCAGATTAGTAGTTGTCTGGGGAAGGGCAATGAAAACGTTTTAAAATTGGATTGTAGTGATGGCCGTGCAACCCTTGGATACCCTAAAAAACTGACCCAGACACTTGAAATGGGTGAATTATATCTTAGTAAAGTTGTAAAAAACTACCAGAACTGTCACTGACGACAGACTGACATTAAAACAACTACTGTAAGAGTATTCCATATGTCCAAATACATATATACAACTAGTCCTGCTCCTGGGATTGGCAATGAAGCAGGGAACAAAGTCTCCAAAGCTGCTTTCTCCATAGAGCTTAGCACCGTCTGCATCCTAAGCTTCCTATGCTTTTTACTGTCTGCGTTCTTCCCCTAGAATATAAGCTCCATGTGGGCAGGGAGTCTGCTGGGTTCACACAATGGATGCACGATAAACACCTGTGGCATTGACGAGTTGCTCAGATGGGACACAGGTCCAGTAGGCTGCAGGTGTTGAACAACTCTCTGTTGCATGAGGGATACTCAGTGTGGGGTAATAAAAACATACACTCAGTCTTTGCCTTGCCCCCCACCCATCCCTTTCTGGCACAGAGCTCCTAAGACCCCAGGAATTTCCTCAGTGATAGGAGTGGCTTTGGCATCTATAACAATCCCTTTCAATCACACCAGGCTACGCTTACGAGGTAATTCTTGGGGCAGGGGTGGCCCTAAATGGCTTCAGGATGCGGGTTGGTTGCCAGAAGGACCAGCCTTGACTAGAGGGTTGGGACTCTGTGGCCCACCCATGAACCTTGCGGGAGGGGAGAGGGGCTGGAGATTGAGTTCAATCACCAATGGCCGATGCCGTGCCCACATAATGAAATCTTCATAAAAACCCCTAAACAACAGGTTTGGGAGAGCTTTCTGGTTGCTGAAGGCATCCACATGCTGGGAGGGTGGACAGAGGTTCCTGTGCTCGGGACTCTTCTGGACTTTGCCCTATATTCCTCTTCATCTGGCTGTCGGTTTGTTTCCTTTACAATAAACTTTAATAGTAAGTATAGCATTTTCCTGTGGGGTTGTGGGACCGCCTGAATTTATAGCCAAGTCAGACAGAACTGTGGGGAACCTGGGGACCCAAGGCTTACGACTGGGGTCTGAAGCGAGGGCGATCTTGCGGGATTGAACCCTTGAACCTGAGGAGTCTGACACTAACTCCCGTACTCAGCGTCAGAATTGAACTGTATCGTCGGACATCCAGCTGGAGTCAGAGATTCCGAGGACAAGAAAGTCAGGGATTCTAAGACACCTTCCCTAAGTATTCAAGAGGAAAGGCTGGGAGACCACGTGTTCTCCTGTTTACGGTTTTGTCTTTGAATTACTTGGCAAATGTTTTATAATTTAGTTATCTTAGAACAGTAATAACAAAAAAACAAAGATATATGCAATTGGGCAAAAATAAGCAAGGAAACAGAAATTCAAGGACAGACAGGTAAAGTACACTTAAAATTTCTATTAAAACTATAACAAACAGATTTAATAAAAAAAAAACTTTTTTAACCAACCTAAAATTTCTCCAATGCCAATGAAAATGCCAGAAAGTCCAATGAGGCTTTTCTCTTCTGTTCCAAATTTATTTACAGCGCCAATACAGGTTCCATACACACCAGAGAAGAAAGTCAACTCCAGACCTTAAGGAAAAATCAGACTCAAGTTAACTGTCCATTCCCATTCTCCCTCAGTTCCTGTCTAGGAGTATTTGAGCTGTATAAATATAAAACAAACATACAAAACAAAATTCACACAGGCTGAAATGATACTCCAAAAGCAGAGCATAATTTTATGCTACATAACTGAGAAAATAGAATTAGCCACAAGATGGCAGTTGTCACATATTTCAGATAAAAATATACAACTTAAGCAAAGATATCTTTATGCTAAAAACAGTCACTCTGCGTGTAGACAGGGGATGGACAAAGGATATAATGAACATAAACTTGGAACAGTGAAGACCAAAGTGCTCATGATCCTTATTAGTAGCTTTCCGAAGGAACAGGAACATATGTTTGAAAAACCAATGCATATGTACTATCCACTTTTCCTTAAAGGCACAATAACGGTTTTTTAAAAATATGGTTTTATTTATTTATTTTTTGAGGAAGATTAGCCCTGAGCTAACATCTGCTGCCAATCCTCCTCTTTTTGCTGAGGAAGACTGGCCCTGAGCTAACATCCGTGCCCATCTGCCTCTACTGTATATGTGGGACGCCTGCCACAGCATGGCCTAACAAGCAGTGCTAGGTCCACACCCAGGATGCAAATGGGTGAAACCGAGGCCGCCAAAGTGGAATGTGTGACATTACCACTGCGCCACCAGGCCAGCCCCACAAGAATGTTTTAATTAAACCTTTTTTCCCAGGAAAAGAAATTCAAAACATTAGGGTAAAAAGGGCAAATCAGTAGAAGCCCTGCTTCCTCAATGCTACAAAACCTTCACTGAATTTTAAAGATGTTTAATATTCATTCTATTTCTCGTAAACGGAAGATGTTTATACCTATCAAGCACATAAAGGCAAAAGTAGTAACTGGCACATTACAGCACTTTCTAAAAGGAAACAGATTTCCTCATTTTTCTTAAGACCTAAGAGTGTTCCACCTGTTATCACACCAGGTTATCAGCGGTGAGCCACAGAGCTCCTTCCGTTTCATTAGAAATTTTCCTAATCCACATAAAATCACAAAGATTTACTCATAGTTATTTTGTGTAGTGCTCCATTTCGCCCTAAAATCACTGGTTGGGATGAACCACGCCTCCTGGTTTCCAAGCCCTGTGCAGAATCCCTCCCACGTTGAACCTGGGCTGGCCTTGATTTGCTTTCACCAACAGGACGCAGTGCAAGCGAGGCTGGGCTAGTGCTAGGCCTAAGCTTTAAGGTCTGGTCCTTTCTCCTTTTGACCTTTTTGGAGTCCTCAGCCACTAAGAAGTCTGGCTATCTTGCTGGGTCCAGAGGAGCGGATCACATGGGAGGGGTCATGCAGCTGGGGGCAGACTACATGCAGAGAGAGACCCAGCTTTGTATCTGACCCCTTCAGACATGAAAATGATATTATCTTGCAAGTTACAACCCTAGCTGCCCTCTAACAGCACCCACAAGAGACCCCAACTGAAACCAGCAAAAGAACTGTTCACTGAGTCCAGGCAATGCAGAGAATTGTGAGAAAGAATAACACGTTTGTTGTTTTCGGCCCTTATTGTTATTATACAAGAGAAAATCAAAACTGCAATTAATCCCATTACCTGTATAAGCAGTTGTAATACTAAGAAGGAGCATCTCCTTGGTGACACACAACTTAAGAGACTTTTCTGTAAAAAAAAAAAAAGAAAACAAAGAAAAGAAAAAATTTAGGAGTACTTAACTAGATTTTAAATAATCAAACAAAAATTCTGAGACATTTATTCAACCAAAAACACCCCTTGTCAATAATGCCAGTAAACAAATACATTGGGACAGAGGTTAACGATTGAGATTAAAATGCTTATTGAGTTATGAACTAAATCTGCCCTAAAAATAAAATGGTTATTTCAACTGCTTAAATATATTCTAGAGTCCTGTTTTCTCCAACACATTCTCCAGCTCTAATTTTAAAAAACTACACGAAATGGACAAAAGAAATAGGATCAAAACAACACAATACTCTAACAGACTTGATTAAAGGTTAGGCTGTTAAGGGAGTCAACAGCTGGCAAAGTGCTAACGTCCCTCAGGAGTGGTCATGGGCAGCTTTGAGAGTAAACTCAAGAGACCCAGGGCGGGGCTTCTGACCACACAAGGCTGCGACTCTACCTCCTGAGACTCTCACTCTCTGGGGCTGAGGACTGAAATGTTAGTTTTGCATATTTGTTAACCATCACTTTAATGTTTGTTTTTATACTGTTCAATTTAGTTGAAATCTACAATAGAAAACACATTTCTAAAAACTGCACTTTTTAACTGTCTTTTTGAACTTGCTCACATTTCATAATTTAAGGCCACTAATCTAGTATCCTAAACTAATAGTGGACCCAGATTTTAGCTCTTATTCAATTGCTGGCTACAAAACTTACATAAGTCACAAACACTCTGTCCTGAATTTCTCCAAATGCAAAAGAGGATACTTTTCTCTCTAATTTCACTGAAATATAGAGACTAAATGCAATAAGATATTTTCACCATTTTCATGTATTTTCATGAAAAAATACATCATCAACACAAGGTTTAAAACAATATATATATATATTTTTAGGAAGATTAGCCCTGAGCTAACTGGGGCCAATCCTCCTCTTTTTGCTGAGGAAGACTGGCCCTGAGCCAACATCCATGTCCGTCTTCCTCTACTTTATACATGGGACGCCTACCACAGCATGGCATGCCAAGTGGTGCCACGTCTGCACTGGGCATCCGAACCGGCGAACCCCAGGCCGCCGAAGCGGAACGTGTGCACTTAACTGCTGCACCATCAGGCTGGCCCTAAAACAATATTTTTAATTTAAAAAAGTTACAATAGCAAAGCATGATTATTTGTGAATAAGGAGAAGATTTAGCTAACAAAAAGAAATTTTAAAATATGATCTAGTATGATACTATAATGGTGAATACATGTCATTACACATTTGTCCAAACCCATAAAATGTACAACACCAAGAGTGAACCCTAATGTAAACTGCAGACTCTGGGTGATAATGACACATCACTGTAGGTTTATCGATTGTAACGAACGTACCACTATGGTGTGAGGCATTGATAACGGGGAGGCTATGCATGGCGGGTGGGGGGCAGGGAGTATATGGGAAATCTCTGCACCTTGTTCTCAATTTTGCTATGAACCTAAAACTGCCCTAAAGAAATGAAGTCTGTTAAAAAAAGAAAGAAACAAAAAGCCCACAATCTATTTGCAGAAATCAACAAACTGATCCTAAAATTCATATGGAAATTCAAGGGATCTGCAATAGCCAAGACAATCTTGAAAAAGAACAACGTTGGAGGACTCAGACTTTCTAATTTCAAAACTTATCAACACAGCATGGTACTGGCATTAGGACAGACACACACATCAAGAAACAAACTCACACGTACGGTCAACTGATTTTCAACACGGTGCCAAGAAAATTCAGTGGGGGAAAGAATAGTCTCTGCCGCAAATGATGCTAGGACAACTGGATATGCACATCCAAAAGAAGGAAGTTAGAATCCTCTCTCACAACATAGACAAAAATTTACTCAAAATGGAGCGCAGACCTAAATGTAAGAGCTAATATAAAATTCTCAGAAGAAAATATAGGAGTAAATCTATGTGACCTGGAGTTAGGCAAAGTCGTCATGGACACTAAAAGCACCCAACAAAAGATAAAATAAATAAATCAAAAAAAAAAAAAATCAGACTTCACCAAAAATGTAAAACTTGTGTGCTTCAAAAGGTACCATCAAGAAAATGAAAAGTCAACCCAAAGAATGGGAGAAAATATTTGCAAATCATATTTATAAGGGACTTTCAACTAGAGCATAAAGAACTCTTACAGCTCAATACTAAAAAGACCATCCAATTAAAAAATGGGCAGAGGCCGGCCTGGTGGCGTAGTGGTTGGGTTCGTGCCCTCTGCTTCAGCGGCTAGGGGGTTCGCCGGTTCAGATCCAGGGTGCGGACGTATGCACCGCTTATCGAGCCATGCTATGGCAGGTGTCCCACATACAAGTAGAGGGAGACAGGCACGGATGTTAGCTCAGGGCCAGTCTTCCTCAAAAAGCAAACAAAAACACCCCCAAACAAGCAAACAGAAAAGTGAGCAAAGGATTTGAGCAAACATTTCTCCAAAGAAATGCAAATGGCCCATAAGCATATGACAATATGCTCAACATCATCCTCGTTAGGGAGATGCAAATCCAAACCATAAGATACCATCTACACCTACCAGGATAGCTACAATCAAAAGACAGATAACCTAAGGACATGGGGCAGCTGGAACCCTTGCACACTTCTGGTGGCAATGTAAAATGGTACAGCCACTTTGCAAAACAGTACAGCAGTTCCCCAAAAGGTTAAACACAGAGATACCACATGACTCAGCAATCCCACTACTCCTAGGTATATATCCAAGAAATCTGAAAACACATGTCCACACAAAAACTTGTACACGAATGTTCATAGAAGCATTATTCATGACACCTAAAAAGCAGAAATAAGTTAAACTTCATAACATGCTATAACACGGATGAGCCTTGAAACCATTATGCTAAGTAAGAGAAACCTATTGCAAAAGATCACATATGTATAATCCATTTATATGAAATGTGCAGGACAGGCAAATCCATAGAGACAGAAAGTAGATCAATGGATGCCGAGGGCTAGTGATGGGGGCTGGGAGGAGGAAATGGGAAGTGATTGCTGATGTGTACAGGGATTCTTCTTGGGGTGACGAATAGGTTCTAAAATTGATCGTGGTGATAGTTGCACAAGTCCGTGAATATACTAAAAACCAGCGAATTGTACATTTTAAATGGGTGCATTGTATAGTATGTGAATTGTATCTCAATAAAGCTATTCTATTATGGAAAAAAAATACAAGCTAACACTTAATGGGTCTCCTTCAAGACTTTCCTATGCTTTTTTTCTAAATTAAAACAAATTCCAGGGGCCGGCCCCGTGGCCAAGAGGTTAAGTTCGCGCACTCTGCTTTGGCTGCCCAGGGTTTCGCCGGTTCTGATCCTGGGCGCGGACCTGGCACTGCTCGTCAGCCATGCTGGGGCAGCATCTCGCATGCCACAACTAGAAGGACCCACAACTAAACATATATACAACTATGTACCAGGGGGGCTTTGGGGAGAAGAAGGAAAAATAAAATCTTAAAAAAACCCAAAAACAAACAAAAAACAAATTCCACTATATATACACTATTTTTTAATTTGTTTTTCACATAACAGAGCAAATATTTTCTAATTTCAGTCAAGACCATTTTAATGGCTAGGGTAATCTAGTGTATAAATGTACTAATGCCTTGCAGTTGAATATTTAAATTACTTCCAGTTTCTCACTAATATAAACATCCTAGTAGTTAAATCTTGACAAAAATTCTTAATTATTTCCTGAGGATAATCCTTAGTGGAATTGCTGGGGTACAGATATAAACATGTTTTTTGTTTTGTTTTCTGTTCTTGGTGAGGAAGATTGTCACTGAGCTAACCTCTGTGCTAATCTTCTTCTACTTTGCATGTGGGATGCCGCCCCAGCATGGCTTGACAAGTGGTGCATAGGTCTGGGCCCAGGATCCAAACCCGTGAACCCCGGGCCACCAAAGTGGAGGGCATGAACCTAACCACTACACCACGGGGCTGGACCCCCAGATATGAACATTTTTAAGGCTTTTGCTACTTATTGACAAATAGCTCTTCAGAGAGTAATACAAGTGTACATTCTTATCAGCAGTGTGGTCTTATGCACCTAAGTACCTACTCCTCATAATACTGAGAATTATTTTCTATCTTTTGAAATTTTGTAGAAAACTAAAATTTGCATTTCTCATACTTAGGTTATAATAATTTTTCTATGTTCTCCTGGAGTGTGTATGCTTTTCTTTCCGGTTCAGAAGAGCTCTCCATCACATCCTGCTCATATTTTTGCTGCCACTGTCATGCCGTCAGGCTGTTCTGATACACGGAAGTTTTACATTTTAGGTAACCAAAGAGCTTCTTTTCCCCTATTGTTTGACTGAGCTGCTTGAAATACTTTTCTCTACCCAATTAATTTCTTCAATTACTTCTATGGTTTCCTTTTTATCTTCAGCCTACCTGGAAATGTAGTATGAGATGGGCAGCAGGAATCCCTATCTTCTTACATGGTCAGCTGTCTGCCTTTGCTTATTTTGAGTGTGTTCCACGTTCCTATCTGGACATGGACCTGATCCTAGACTTTAGCTCCACTGCTCTTTCTAGTCCAATGATTTCAAATGAATTCACACGAGGTTTTAATATTTATTAGGGAAAAGTCCTTTTCCTTTTTAAGAATTCTCTTGGCTATTCTCAGACATTTATTCTTCCAGATGAACTCTGGGAGTGTTTCATTAAGACCAAAAAATAAATTTAAAAAAATTTCACTGAAATTTTCTGGAATTGCATTGAACTATACATTCGGTTGAGGAAATAAATGCTTTTTAGATAAGGAGGAACTTTTTCTGTACAACATCTATCATAGCATCAACCGAAGGAATGTCATGATTAAATAATAAATGAAACACTGGCCTACAGACAAACTACTTACAGCTTAAACATTCTTTCCCTTTCTGTCTTTGCCTTTGGCTTCCTCGTCACCTCATAACCTCATGTCCCTCCCCAACTGCCCAGGAACCACCACCTAGGTCTGCTTGCCCTACAGTAGTTTATATGCCTTACTATTTTTGGCTGGTGCCTTCTTTATGACAGCCCAGCATCCTATTCCTCCTGAACCCTACTAAGAAACTAACTAGCTCCATGATGAAAAGCAGGCGGCCCTAATGGCATCAGTGCCTCATTTTACAGACAGAGAAATTGAGGCAAAGTCTGTACAACTACCTAGGAAGAACATCCTGAATCCAGTGAACACCACTAGAAAGACAAGAAGGGGGTTCAGTCACGGAGCAGGGAGGCTGCAGCAAGCCTCACCAAGGCTGGACAAACCATCCCACAACCCTGAAGGGCATCAACCTCCCTTTTCCTGACTCCATGATCACCAAATAAGCCAATTCGGCTTTCTAGGCCCCTGTTAACAAGAAGGGAATATCCACGAAAGGGCTCACTAAAAAAACTAAATGCCATCATAAACGGTTACGTTGTCTTTCTGTGAGTTTGTTTGGTTTGAGTCTTTTCCCTCTGACCCCTCTGATCAATAATGGGACTTCTGACAAACAGGTTTCTAGACCTGCAAAGCTGGAAAGCCAGGCCTTTGACTGTGGTGACCTCCCATCTTGATGGGGGCAGTCACGCTATATCCTTTTTAATTATAACCTGTAGCCCACTTTATAATTATGAATGTATTCCTCAAACATAAGAAATGCATATAATAAAAGCCCGATAAAACAGCCTCAACGATGATATACTATAAATGTGAGGCCCAGACTACCACACCCACAGGTTCTTTCTAAAAAAGATGTTACAGGAATTCCTGGCTAAAAGTTGGCGTGCTCTGTGTCATTCAATCTAGGTCACATCTGATTAAATCAAGAATTTCCACCCTAGCCCAAGGCAACCCATAGGCTAACCATAAGTACAGAGGAGCATAAGGCCCAGGGACCTACAGGGGTTTACTGAAAGAATGTCGTCCCCAAAGGCTACTCCCTCCTAGAATGTAGCTACATCAGCCAGACTCTCCCTCTCCGGGGGAAGACAGAGAAGCTGCGAGAGCTCTAGGCAAAGAACTGGCTGGTCTCAGGCTGCATTAGAATCGGAAGCCATGGCCACCTGTTTCTGAAGGAACCACGAGATGGCCATTACGGGAATTGCTGGCTCTGCTGGTCAGGCAGTTTGGGCTCAAACCCCAGTTCAGCCAGGTACTAGCTGTTTGACCTTGAGTAAATAATTTCTCTCAGCCTCAGTTTTCTCTCCTACAAAATGGAGATAATGATGGCGTATGTTATATGCTACCAATAGAATTGTTGTGAGAATAAAATAAAACATAACACATAGAGGTTTAGCCAGGAAGAACCCTCAGCAGATGAGCACAGCTGTTTTCACAAGCTACTGGGTCACCAGAGCTCCTGCTCCGTTCTGAGGAGTGACAAGCGACACCTGAAGAAATGGTCGGTACGTCCCCACTTCCTCGTGGAAACTCCCAGCTCCTGAGTTCTCTGCGGCCTCCCTCACACCCCGACTCGGGGAGGGCAGTCGGATTATCATCCATCCCTCACATCCCCCATGTTAGAGAGAGAGTTACTGAGAAGACTAAGGTATTTCAGAGCGGCATACCTGGAAAAACGAAAATACTGGGGTATCGTCAATCCAAAGTTACCAGGGAAAAGGGGAAAGGCAAACGCTGAAGTTGTTCCCGACACATCTTGCATTTCAGACACAGAAAATACTTACTAAATGCATCTACTGCCTTTGTCATATTGTTCTGGGCAGACCTGATAAAATAAAAACGAAAAATAAAAGTTTTTTCCCTTGAAAATTGAAAAGAGAAGAAAAACACTGTCACATTTTCACTGCAGTTTGTAAATGCGCTGTCCTCTAAACGGTCTGGCGAACATGGCCGGCGCCCCTCAATGCTCCTTGCTCCAGGTGCCCCTTCAGGACCCACGTCCTTGCTTTGGAGAACGTGGTTAAGGTCCCACCAGGGCAGCTCCTTATTAACGATGGAAGACACAATTCTTTCACACTAAATCCACATATTCATGCAAGTCTTTTTGAGAAATGATACTTCAGACAGGACAGAAATCTCTTCCACTCTGCTATTTTTCACACTGTAAAAACAATTTGTGAGATGGGGCTGGCCATCTTCACGCGCTCCGCTGCAGGCGGCCCGGTGTTTCATTGGTTCAAATCCTGGGCGCAGACATGGTACTGCTCATCGAGCCACCCTGAGGCGGCGTCCCACATGCCACAACTAGAAGGACTCACAACGAAGAATATACAACTATGCACCGGGGGGCTTTGGGGAGAAAAAGGAAAAAATAAAATAAAACCTTTAAAAACAAAAACAAAAACAAAAAAACACTTCGTGAGAATTCAATTTTCCACCACTCCTACCATGTAAAAAGTAAGTCCTGCAGCATCAAAATTCTTCGAAAGCAACACCACCATCTGCGGTATGTGGTTGGGTGCAGTACAATCTATTAGTTAAAAATGTGGGAGTTGGAGTCCTGCTTTGCCATTTATTAATTGTATGGTTTTAGACAAGTCACTTCATTTTTCTAGGTTTCATTTCTTCATTTATGAAATAGGGACACTACCGCTTATCTATGAGAATTAAATGAGATAATATAATTTAAGTGTAGTTGTTTATTATGATTATGGAAGAAAGTTTTTAAAAGATTACATTTCCTGGGGCCAGCCTGGTGGCGCAGCGGTTAAGTGCGCACGTTCCGCTTCTCGGCAGCCCGGGGTTCACCGGTTTGGATCCCGGGTGCGGACACGGCACCACTTGGCAAAAAGCCATGCTGTGGTAGGCGTCCCACATATAAAGCAGAGGAAGATGGGCACGGAAGTTAGCTCAGGGCCAGTCTTCCTCAGCAAAAAGAGGAGGATTGGCAGTAGTTAGCTCAGGGCTATCTTCCTCAAAGAAAAAAAAAAAGATTACATTTCCTGCCCTACCAGCCAATACAGTAATACCAACTTCTCCTATATCTTTAAATGATATTGTTTACCAAAAAAGAAAGCTAATGGAGATCTGGGTGACTTAGATAAATTACTGATTAAAAAAAGGTAGTATGTTCTAACCAACAGGAAAACTTTTTTCCCTCACCATAAAAACTCTTGCCCTCCCTGGAAGAAAATACTATTTAGACTCCAATTAATTGACAGCACCCTCGTCTTATACTTGGACAGGATCAAATATAGGCCCCAAGTAAGTAGGAACTGATTTATCCTCCATAGACTATTAAAATATAATCAATTCAGCTAGCGCTTAGCTGCAAATCATTCCCAATTCACTCCGAGATTTTAAGGAAGCCATTTCTAGTGGGAGAATTCTAAAATAAAGTAAGGTCCTACAGGAATGCGGGTGGGGTAAGCTCGATCATTATCAGGCCCTCTCAAAACCCTCCAACACGTTCCCATCTCGCTCTAAGTAAAAGCCACAACTGGCTCACCTCTCTCAGGTCTCGCCTCTCAAGGACAGCAGAATGTGTCACCCCAAAATATGACCGGAGGGGTTCAAGACGTGCCACCCCAAAATATGTCGCTTTGGTACATTGATTATTTTGAGCTGCAGGTGCTTGAAAAACAGCAAATGCAGGGAGAAGCTTTCTCTGAACTCCCCTTGTCTGCCTAAAGACAGATCCTCCAAAAGGAACTCGGCTGCCATAAATCTGCTCCCCAGGAGTTTCATCAACCAGGGAGGCCTGACTCCTGTCACAGGAGAGGGGACTAGACGTTGACACCACACCCAGACAAACCTAGTCACCAACTATCATAACTCCCATCTATTCTTCTACGGGCCCATTCGTCTTTCCTAAAAATCATTTACTCTCCCATCAGAGGCCCACATCTCTCCTTCCCTTCCTCTATTAAGAACATATTTAAGCCTACACTAGCCCATCTTGGGCAGTCACTCTTTTTTCCCTAGGTGTCTCCCATGTATACATGAGGTAGACATGTTAATAAACTTGCTTTTTTGTTTCTTGGGTTTTTTTAAATCTTAAGGGTTTTCTTTGTTTTGTTTTGTTTTTTAAGGTATGCTTTTTTTTTTGGTGAGGAAGATTGGCGCTGAGCTAACATCTGCTGCCAATCTTCCTCTTTTTTTTTTTCTCCCCAAAGCCCCAGCACATAGTTGTATATCCTATTTGTAGGTCATTCTAGTTCCTATATGTGGGTTGCCATCATAGCATGGCCTGATGAGCGGTGTGTAGGTCCACACCCAGGATCCAAACTGGCGAACCCCGGGCCGCCGAAGGAGAGCACACAAACTTAACCACATGGCCACAGGCTGGCCCTGTTTTTTCTCTTGTTAATCTGTCTTTTATTACAGGGGTCTTAGCTAAGAACTCAGAAGAGTAAAGGGAAAATTACTGTTCCTCTCCTACAACCTAAATGTTACCTTCTCAGCCTTCCCTAGAAACTCTATAGTTATATATTATATACAACAACTATTATATACAAATAACTCTATTATAACCTATCATTGCAAGCCACCCTTCTAGCCCATACTTCCGTGCCCCTGCTCAGCTTTAGATTTCTTCTCTTTTAAAATCCCAGATGGCAAAGGAGAACAGGATTCTTTTGAAGGGTAATGAAAATGCTCTAAAATTGGCTGTGACAATGAACACACAACTTTGTGAATACGCTAAAAGTCAATGAACTGTACGCTTTAAATGGGTGAATTGTACAGTATGTCAGTTATATCTCACTTACAGCTGTTTAAAAAAAAATCCCCGTTTCTCCTTTCTCTCACCCACTGACAGAAAGTAAGCTCCATGAATGCAAGACTTCTGTTTGTTCAGTGAAGTACCCTCTAAACAACGCCTGAATATAGGAGGGAAGGAAGGACGAGGGGGAGGGAGGGAGGGTGGAGAGGCAACCGCCACTGCAGAAATTCCTGGAGCTCCCTCAGCCAACAGATCCTCCGAGATGCCCATGAAGCACATGAGGACAACTGAGATAGAGGACAGATATCCAGTTGTCTTCTCGTATCTTCAAGTCATTTTCTGTACAGCCTTTAAGTGAAATCCTTTAAAATCAGATCCTACTTATTCCCTCAATCGCTTCTAATCACACCAAGAAAACAACGCAAACTCCTGACATGGATTTACTACCGTCTAATCCCTGCCTACTGCAGACACTCCTGCTCCCACTCCCTCCCAATGCCAAACCTCTCTGGCCTCCTTGCAGTGCTGGTACCCACCGCATCCTTTCTACCGCCCGGCCTTGGCAATGGCCACCAGCTGATCCTCATCATTCTCACCAACCAGGTCTCAGGGAGCCACCCAGCTCTCGGTCACCTCCCTCTCTTTCCCTGCCTTCTTAGCACTCAGGGTGCCGTTTTCTTCCATGTATACTGTCTACCAGTCCCTCTAAAATTAAGTCCCTTCAAAACAGGGACTTGTTGTCTTGTTCACTACTGTATCCCTCTGGTTCTGAACAGGACTGGCACATAGTCGGTGATTTTTACAGAATAAAGACACAGAAGCTTCAAGCTTGGGAGACAATTCAGGAAGAGAAAATGCTTAAAGGGCTGAGCAGCAGTCCTCAGTTCCACACCTCACCACAGTTACGTAATCCCTGTCTGTGAGCAAAGCTCCCCGAACACAGGGACGGGCGGCATTTGTCATCATAGCACCAACACCCAACATTTGCTGAATGAGCAGGTGTTTAATTTTTGTTGAAATTGTAGTATTCATCTTCACAGGCCCCTTCCCCAATATCTATTAGTTTGTGCCTAAATATATATATAATATATACATACACATATACAGATACATGTATATATAATTTATGCTATACAAACATATTGTATATATACGTATAAATACTTATATATTCAAAGCAAAGGTAACGCCTCTCTTTTGCTTGAAACAAACTTAGTGAAATTTCGAACACAATGATCCTATGAGTGGAGAATTTTAGACCCTTTTGGGATTAATAAGGCAGCACAGAAAGCTCAATGCAAAAGTTATCACAATAAATAAAATGCTACAAGGCAATCTTTCCAGTTTGCTAATTCACAAACAAAGCAAAAGGAGAGTGGCAAAGACTTCTCATTCCCCTTTCCTCAAATCTAGCTGATACCTGCAGAGAAATCTCTGATGTTTTAAACAGTTTTACTTATAACTGAAATATGCTCGAGGTAATTCACAACTTTTAGAAAAACATAGGGTTGTATACTTGTGTCCTCATTTGGACTACTTTGGGGAAACGATCTGCGTAGGCTGCTGCAAGAACCAGGTCCTGTACGCAAGAGCACGGGCGTGCCCAAGCCTCATCTGTGACAACCGCTGAGGGCCCTGCCACTCCCAGGGACCATGAGCATCAGATTTCAGGCTTGGATCCAAGAAACAGTGGCTGAGGGCAGACTGCTTCTTACTTAACTTTCTAAGCCCCTATCTTTGCACATTAAGACACATGAGATGCCTGCAGAATTGAAGGAGGAAATTGAGGCCTGGAGAAACCAAGGGGATTATTGCTACTGTCCAGGGTCACACAACTGGTCAGTGGCAACAACCAGTGGGATCAGACTTAAATCCCCTGGAAACCTTGTCACTACCTCCCGGCCTCCGTTCTACCTTCTTTTTCCTTATTCCTCCCCCGAAGATCCCCTTACCTTCTTTCTCCTCTGATTTGCTTTAAAACTTTTCCCTCATGTCTGTGCAATATTGGCTATCAGGCAGGGCTATAAAAAGGCTGGTAACCTCTAGACTAGATCTACTCTAAATAAATTTTCAAATAAAAAGGACATTTCCAACTTCTTACTCGTTGACTTCCAGGTCCTGGTCATCAGAAGATTCATCCTCTCCCAGGACGTTTTCAGAATCTGGTTTCCGAATGAGAAAGAAAAGAACTGTCCCGACAAGGCTAATCACTGTCAGGGCAATAAACACGGTCCTCCGGTCACTCTCTGGAGAAAGAAGAAGAAAGGAGACAGCAGTCACCTTACAAACAATTCCAGAGGCAGTATTATGTCCAGAGGTTGTTTATAACCACCCAACGCTTCCTCACTAGACTCCTAGTTCACTGTATTAGTAAAAACCTAGCACAAGGAGACAGTAGGATACCTCCACTTCTGCCTTTCAACCGGAGAAATACTAATAAGCCAACAGAAAAACAGCACAAGAACTTAATCATATTCTTTTAATCAAACCAATGTACAGACAAAACAATTAAGAGTTCAAAAGTCTGACTAGTATCATCCGTGTACCCAGCATAACCTCCCCCCACCCCTGGCGATGCCGCTTGAAGCGTAGCCAGAAACTGTAACCTCCTCGAGAACATTGTCCAAGGAAGAAAGTTGCTAAACGCTAAAATCTGAGAGGACTCAGGGTACAAGGCTCATCAGAACAACTCGAACGAAGCAATAACGGGTGTTTCTGTGGAACTATTATGCTTTGAATATATCTGAATAAAGCAAAGCAAATAAAACAGACCTGATATTTGCGTTTTCCCTTGCCAAGCAAAATAGATGTAGAGATTTCCAAAGAACAAGCTGGGGGAAGAAAAGGGAGGAGAGGATGCTGGGAAATTATTTTCATATTTATAGTTCTTTAAACAATTTTTCCATTATTTGTTAAAAAGAGAAAGGGAGGCATATATAATTTAAAAAGTATCTACCTGCCCCACCCAGATCATCTAAAAGGATCAACTCGACCCCTATTCCTTCTGAAAACTTCACTGACCCAGAGGGAATTCAGTCTCCTTCCACGTGACAGTAACCTGACTCAGAGCCGCCCTGCAAAGAAGACTTGACTCACTTTGAAACACATGATTTACTGGAACTGGGAAAATGATTCCTAGGAAACAAGCTTATGCTACTTCTAAAAGGCAATATTTTAAACAAGCTATGAAAAAAAAAATCCACGATCTAGTTATCTGCATCTAATCAGGTACTTATTTGGCATACTTTCCTAGAGAAGGAATCATTCACCTACACTCTGGTTTCTTAACAAACAACCCCTCAGAACTAAAGCCCTGCATTTGTTAAGCCTTTTCAACGCCAAAATTTTAGGCGAGATCCATAAGGGTAAAGCCTCAGGACAGATTCCATGACACAATGACTGTTGTTGCTTTTTACGGAGGAAATATATAACATGCCACATTGGTCAGTGTTAATAAAATTAGCCTCATTTTTGACTTTTAATATATTGGTTAACAGCTATCAGGAAGTGCAGCTCAATGGGAAGGACGTGACCTTTGGAACCCAGATAAGGATGGTCTAAATCAGATCAGTTACTTAACTTTTAAGCCTCTACTTTCTCATCTGTAGAATGGACATAATACTTTCTCATCTCATAAGGCTGTGAGGATTACTGAAATTAAGTAACGAATCTAACAGTCCCTGAAATATAGCACATGCTAAATATATTATGGTTAATATGATTTTCTATTTACTAATCATAAGTTCCAATGAGGTCAGTCTACGCATTTTAAGTAACTCCATAAAATTTTAAATCTATAGCATATGCAGCTAGGAACTTAAGTCACGTAACATGGAAGATCTGAATTTTCAACACAACAAAGACCTAAAAAATGGTGTGACAAAAAAAATTAAAGGAAAGCTGAGCTCGAAAAGGATTATTACCTGGATTGTAAGAGTGCCCAGAAAATTCCACTGTTTCTCCCAATAGTGTGCTCATCTGAATTTATTGTAAGGCAGTTTCCTTGTGCTGTCCAAAGCACTAAAATTCAAATCAAAAGTTATCAAAGGAATGAAATCACTTTGCTTTACATATTAAATACATAAATGATACTTAGATAAGCCCCAGAAAACAGAGAAAATAAACATCAAAATGCTTACCAGCAGCTGCAATTCCAATGAAAACAGAGGCTGTGTAGAAGGACCATGGGAAAGGCTGGATAAAAACGGCAATGTACATGCTAAAATATAACAGGTCAACGTATTACAGTCAAACAATACCTGAAATACAATGCCAATCATGCCTCCTAGGAAGCAATCTGAGGAGTCTCTTCTATTTTTTTTTTCCTTGCTGAGGAAGATTTGCCCTGAGCTAATATCTGTTGCCAATCTTCCTCTTTTTTTGCTTGAGGAAGACTGTCCCTGAGCTAACATCTGTGCCAACCGTCCTCTATTTTGCATGTGGGTCACCACCACAGCATGGCTGATGAGGGGTGTAGGTCTGCACCTGAGATCCAAACCCATAACTCCACAAACCCTGGCCACAGGGCCACTGAAGCAGAGCACACCGAACTTAACCACTACACTATGGGGCAAGCCCCTCTCTTCTTCTAAAATTCGACCTGTAAAGGACTTCTCCAGTCATGGGGGAAAAAAGGGACAAATGTGACCTCTTCATTTCTTAATTTACTAGTTCAAATTTGTAAAAACAGACATTGAATGAAGGTTTGCAATTGGCCTTGCCAATAGCTTAGCACATGATGGCACTGGAGTTCTATAGCCCAGAAGAAAAATTTAGTTTTTTCATTTGAATTCTGATTAGTTAACTTGATATAAAATAAGATTATTTCATGGGAAGTTCTTTTCAACTCTGGCGGAAAGATATTTTTGGATACTATTTTTATTAATTGTAAAACAAAAGCAAATATACACACATTCCGTCACATTAAAACAATGTGGTGTCTCTGCGCATCAAGCAGAGAGGCAAACTTCTAAAATACTGCTTGTGTTCCACTTGATCCAAGTCGGCAAGTACTTTTTTGGGTTTTTTTTTGTTTTTTGAGGAAGAATTGCCCTGAGCTAACATCTGCTGCCAATCCTTGTCTCTTTTGCTGAGGGAGACTGGCCCTGAGCTAACATCTGTGCCCATCTTCCTCTATTTCGTGTGGGATGCCTGCCACAGCATGGCTTGCCAAGCAGTGCGTAGGTCCACACCCGGGATCCAAACTGGTGGGCCACCAAAGTGCAACGTGTGAACTTAACCGCTGCGCCACCGGGCTGACCCCTAAGTCAGCAAGTTCTTGTTAAAAGTTTGCTATATGCTTAAAAGATGCCGAAGGTGTTCTAAATGAGTGAAAGAAAATTACACTACTCACCTGTAAAATAAACCACTAGCAAACATAGAGAGCTGAGGTCCTACAATGGCAACCACTGATGGTGTAATCAAATTTGAAGCAGAGAACACTCCATAAATAATTGCCATGCTGTACAGAAAACATACAAAAGGAAAAAAAAACACAATACTCTTGAAACACTGTCTCAAAAGTTCGCTTTTTCAAATCTATTTAGAGTCCATAGATTTTTTTTTGCAATAAGCATTCATATTCTTTAGTCACAATTTAGGATAATTATGTCATTAAACTAAATGCTATCTTAAAATTTTCACTTGTACAAAATATTGAAGTCTCATCAAATGTCTCTTTGAATCAGTCTGCCTTGGACAATATGTTTTTAATGTACTGGTAAGTTATAATAACAGCTAACATTTAACACGTAACAGGCACCGTGCCAAGTACATATTTTCTCTTTTAATCCTAACAGCTCTGTGAAGAAGGTATTATTATTATCCTCCTTTTACAGAAAAGAAAACTGAAACAGAGGGGTTATGGAACTTGCCAAAAGTCCAGCTGGATAGCTGGTGAATGGTGGAGCCAGGATCCCATCCCCGGTAATCCGACTTCAGAGGCCCTAGTCAACCAGTCTGCTCTACAAACTTAGCCTACAATTCCTGGCAACTGCGTGAAATGTCCCACTATAAATAACAAGCACAGAGTTAAAACTCGCTTAACCCGGAACTTATTTAACCCCACCTGATGGTCTCACTTGAACGTTATTCAGCTACTGCAGACCCGCCCCTAGTACATGTCTTGTAGCACTGGGACCAAAATGCTGAATTCATTTACTAGCCACTACTTATAAATCCAAAATAAATTATTCTTTGGTTTTTATGAATCTCTCAAATATCAAATGTTCTTTCATTTGTTTTTTAGAATATGTATGCATATAAAGCACCACAAAAAGTTGTGGTATTATTATTAATCACTTAGAAAAACAGACATTAACATCCCATTACCCTCAAATATCACAGGCAAGGTCAGGTTTAGGATAGGTAATAAAGAACCAAATAAGAAGAGTTGGGGTGGGGTAGGGAGAGGTGTTGGCCATGATCTGCTATTTAACCACAAAGAAATTTAAAAATCTGTTTGTGCTTATACACTTGTATGCATTACGTCCCCAGCTTCAGTCACAGTGCACTACCGACTTAGGAAGGTCTCTTCACTTCATTTTCTCCCTTTGTAAAATAGGGACTAAACACCTGAACAAAAATCTAAAAGCTCCTGGTGACAGTACATTAATCATTAGGAAATTAGGAGAACAGGAAGACCAAATGTTTCAGGAATCATATAAAACACCCCCTGTTTAGGTTTGGGAAGATGTAATTATGACAAGAACAATACTTGAGCGCTCATTATGTGCCAGGAACTGTGCCAAGAGCTTTACCTGCTTTATCTCAGCAAGGAAACTGGGCTCACGGAAGCAACCTGCCTAAGATAAGGAAGCAATTAAGGTGTGAAGCCCGGGTTTCAAACCCAGTGTCTAATTCTACATGAAACCTAAACTCATCACCTTAATTCTATTATGTTCTCCCAAACAGTCTAGGTACAGAGAAGAAAACGGCAATCACTACCGATTCAATCACGATATTTTATTGCTCATGCTTTTGACGGGATTTAAGCAATTACTGTATTATAAAGAGTAAAACCAGTCATACAACACGATACCTGGTATATCCACTGCCGTGAAAATCTGTGCTATTTAAGCTCCTGATGACAGTTTGCTGTGTGGAAGATAAAACTAATCAACGAAAACATTTTTGCAGTCTTCCCTCCCCCCTGGAAAGTCCGTCTCCAAATAATGACAAATAAAGTAAAAACTCAAGACGCTCAATACTTAATGTTGAAAGTCGACTATGAGAGAAGAGAAGGGACTGCAGAACAGAAGACAAACCAATGACGGGGTGGGGGTGGGAGGGGGACCCCCGTAACCATGCCCTCCTTAACTCTCCAAGTACCAACGCGGACCTTAATATAGACAAGAAATAAAATAGGTCAACGTACAAACCCCAAATCAAACCAGAGAACGAACGGTAATGTTTAACACCCCATATATTAAGAAGAAATGCCTGACAGATGAATTCAGACCTAATCACGAAAAACGAGGAAGGGTGAGAAAATAAAAGGTGCCATTTCAGCGCGCTGTCACAGACAATGAACGTTTATTATCATCCTTGGAATGCATTCTGATCGGCTCTGCAAAGGAGGGAGAACAGACCCCAACTCACCGCCACATTTCCACAAGTTTGAAAGGCGGTGAACATGAACATAAAGGCAATTCCTAAAATAATGATGTTGAAAAGCTTTTTGGATTCCGGGGACATTTTAGCTCAACTCTCCCGGAGGTCAGCAGCAGCCCAGGGCAGTCAGCTCTCCTCGGGGCGAACCACTGACAATCCTGGGAAAACAAACGAGACGGTGAGAGGAGGAGGCAGATCCGGGAGCGAGGCAGCCAAGCTGTCAACTTGCAGTTCTTGGAACGGAATCCCGGGCTCAGGGTGAAGTTCTCCCCACGGGCACAGTTAGGACATTCCTAGGATACGATCCGAGTAGGGGAGAGCCCAACACTCGGAAAAGCGCCAAGAACGTTGTTGCTCCAGGTTGAGGGGCCCGCAAACGGGATTAGGGTCCAAGGGCGAGCTGCAGCGGCCGGCGCCGCCCCGCCCGCCCGGCCCTGACTCACCGCGGGTCAGGCGACTCGGTCACCTGACCGCAGCCGCGGCGCCGGCCGCTCGGCCTGCTGGGAAATGTAGTCCCGGGCTGTTACCGGCCGCAGCCAAATGGGCATCGACAGCGGAACCCAGCGAAGAGAAGTCGGGGACTGCGGGAGGGGGCGTAGAGACGGCGTAGCAGGGTTTGACAAGGCCGGAGACACAAAAGGGCAAATGTGCGAAGGAGGGGTTCCTCTGATAGAGGCGGGGCTCAGGTCCGAGCAGGAAAGCTGCGTGGAGCTCGGATATTGGCATGAAAAGAAGGCGGGGCTGAGAAAGGAAACACCTCCTCTTCCTGCTGCCCGAGAGCGCCCGTCCGGCCTCGCTGCCGGAAGGAGCGTTTCGCGGGCTTTCCAACTGCCCGCAAATCCCGCTCCCACCTCCCAGCAACAGTGACTCCGCGCTTTTCGGCCCGCCCGCCGAGCTCTGCGCAGGCGCGCCGGGCAGGGGCGGGGCGTGCGGCAGCGACGTTACGGGGCGGGGCGAGGCGAGCCAATCAGAGGATTCATTTCCGGGTGGCGCGGGCGCCATTTTGTGAGGAAGGCTATAAATGAACGCTGGGGCCGGACGCCAGCCCAGTTGTTTCTGTGGTGGAGGGCCTTGCTTGTGTGTTCCGGTCCTCTGCTCGGCTTTCCCAAACGTTTCCACGCGGGCGCCAACTGCCAGCGGAGAGGCGCGGCGTCGAGCCGAGCTAGGCTGAGGAAACCGCCGCCGCCGCCGCCGCCGCGCGCGCCCGCCCAGAGCGTTAGTTGGTCGACGCGCAGCCGCGGGCCCAGGGCCGAGTCTCCAGGGCCATGAGTTACGGCCGCCCGCCTCCCGATGTGGAGGGCATGACCTCCCTCAAGGTGGACAACCTGACCTACCGCACCTCGCCCGACACCCTGAGGCGCGTCTTCGAGAAGTACGGGCGCGTCGGCGACGTGTACATCCCGCGGGACCGCTACACCAAGGAGTCCCGCGGCTTCGCCTTCGTGCGCTTCCACGACAAGCGCGACGCCGAGGACGCCATGGACGCCATGGACGGCGCCGTGCTGGACGGCCGCGAGCTGCGCGTGCAGATGGCGCGCTACGGCCGCCCGCCGGACTCGCACCACAGCCGCCGCGGCCCGCCTCCCCGCAGGTACGGGGGCGGCGGCTACGGACGCCGCAGCCGCAGGTAACGGGCCGGCCGGGCGGCGGGCGGGCGGGCGGGGCCGGGAAATGGCGGCGGCGGCGATCAT
>NC_060277.1:111037067-111048696 GCF_021613505.1 Equus quagga | reverse complement strand
ACGGGGCCGGCGCCGGGCACCGCGGGCGGGCATCGGGGCCGGCGCCGGGGCCGGGCATGGGCACGGCGGGCGGGGGTCGGGGCCGGGGCCGGGCACGGCGGTCCCCGGGCGCTGCGGACCTCTCCGGGGCCATGGCCGCCCGCCCCGCCGGCGCTGAGCGGGGCCCCCAGAATTCCGATGGGCTCACCTGCACCCCGCGGAGGTCGGGGTCAAGGGGGCCCGGATTCCAGGGCGGGACTCCTTCCTCCCGGGCAGCTGGAGGCTCACGCCTTCGGCGCCCTCAATAAGAAGGCCTGTCGCCACTTGACCCCTTTGGGCGGCGGGACCCTCGGGGACCCACAAGTGGGAGATGCGAAGCCCCTCTCCCTGGTGGGGTGGCGTTGGGTGCGACGTGCCAGCACGCACGCAGGTCCCCCTCCCTCCCGAAGAATCTGGCTCCTTAGGTGTGTCATTGCTAATTGGCCCTGGGGGACACCCTTATCTGCCGCTAGACTTTTTTTTTTTTTTTTTAACTGGATAGGTCTTTTTTTCTGATTTTCTCAGGATAACGTGGAGAGGGCAGACGCGTTACAGCTGTCGGTGGAAGAATTTGTGGAGCGATACGAAAGGCCTTACAAGCCCGTGGTTCTGCTGAACGCCCAAGAGGGTTGGTCTGCGCAGGAGAAATGGACTCTCGAGCGCCTCAAAAGGAAATACCGGAACCAGAAGTTCAAGTGCGGTGAGGATAATGATGGCTACTCCGTGAAGATGAAGATGAAGTACTATATCGAGTACATGGAGAGCACTCGAGATGACAGTCCCCTCTACATTTTTGACAGCAGCTACGGTGAACACCCCAAGAGAAGGAAACTTTTGGAAGATTACAAGGTGCCCAAGTTTTTCACTGATGACCTCTTCCAGTATGCGGGGGAGAAGCGCAGGCCCCCCTACAGGTAAAGGACCTGACGGTGAAGCGGTTGCAGTTTCCTCTCCAACAGCATGGGGCAGCCGAGCTCAGTCAGCTCACCTGTTTCCAGCGCAGTGAGTGGTTCTCCCTTGGCTGCACGTGGAACTTAGAAGGCTGCTGATGCCTGCCTGGGTCCTACTGCCAGAGACGGATGTAATTAGTCTGGGCCTCAGGATTTCTGAAAGCTCCCCCCGCTGCTTCACATGTGCAACCAAAGTTGAGCCACGGGTCCATAAGGGAAGTTTTCAGAGTTCAGCAGTAAGCCGTGTCAGTGATTTTTCTTTTTTTTTCTCTCAGAGCTTACTCCACGCACAATTCACCCAGCGTTTCTATGTAACAGAATTTGTGTAGTTTGTGAAATAAAGATAACATAATATATTGTATAAAACTAGAAACTTATTTTGTGTTGTGTGTGCATACAGTGAAATTACCCTTCACATCTTGGATGTTTCTATCTTTTAGGTGGTTTGTGATGGGGCCACCACGCTCTGGAACTGGAATTCACATCGACCCTCTGGGAACCAGTGCCTGGAATGCCTTAGTTCAGGGCCACAAGCGCTGGTGCCTGTTCCCTACGAGCACCCCCAGGGAACTCATCAAGGTGACCCGTGAAGAAGGAGGGAACCAGCAGGATGAAGCTATTACCTGGTTTAATATCATTCATCCCCGGACACAGCTTCCAACCTGGCCCCCCGAATTCAAACCCCTGGAAATCTTACAAAAGCCAGGAGAGACTGTCTTTGTACCAGGTATAGATGAACTGAAGGTACATTGTTTGATCTCAGTAATTTGTCGTTTTGGAGCAGAACTGTATAGAGAGGGAAGCAAAGATGTCTGCCTGCTGACTCTGAATGAACTGACTGGTGCCCCCCTCTGACAGTGATCGGTGCTGCATTGGCAAGCGCTTCGGGGCCTGCTGTCCATGTTTCTTGTAGCCTAAATGTGTAGTGACTGTTGATAAATTTTCTGTCTGTAGAGATGCTACTCTCTTTATCCCTTGAGTTACCTAGTGTCTTAGTGTCTGTGCAGTAACTTGTAGAAGCTTCTGTAAATGTGTTTGATACAGTGTAGCACTGGGTGAGTTGAGTGAGGAAATCGTGACTTTAAGAGCTGGCCTGTTGGTATAGTGGTTAAGTTCATGTGCTCCACTTCCGTGGCCTGGGGTTTGCAGGTTTGGATCCCGGGCGTGGACCTCGCACTGCTCATCAAGCCACGCTGTGGCAGCATCCCACATAAAATGGAGGATGATTGGCACAGATGTTAGCTCAGCGACAATCTTCCTCAAGCAAGAAGAGGTAGATTGGGGCTGGCCCCGTGGCCGAGTGGTTGGGTTCGCGCGCTCCGCTGCAGGCGGCCCAGTGTTTCGTTAGTTCGAATCCTGGGTGCGGACATGGCACTGCTCGTCAGACCACGCTGAGGCAGCGTCCCACATGCCACAACTAGAAGAACTCACAACGAAGAATACACAACTATGTACCGGGGGAGCTTTGGGGAGAAAAAGGAAAAAATAAAATCTTTAAAAAAAAAAAAAAAAAAAAAAAAAAAAAAGAAGAGGTAGATTGCCAACAGATGTTAGCTCAGGGCCAATCTTCCTCACGGGAGGGGAAAGAAAAAGAAAGGAAATAGGGACTTTGAGCCAAGAAGCAGGAAATCCCACACCTGAGAAGTACACTTTGTTTTGATACATTAAGTGTTGGGAGTGAGGATATTGAAGATGGGAGTTCTCTTCCTAGAAGCTGAAGAACTTGCTACCTTTACAGTTTGGGTCACAGCTTTAGGTTAACAGGGGTTGACAAATTTTGCTGTAAAGGGCCAGAGAGTAAATGTTTTAGGCACTGCGCGCCAGACCGTCTGTTGCAACTCCTTGGCTCTGCCTGTGTAGCAGGAAAGCAGCCACAGTCTGCAAACGAACAGGCACAGCTGTGCTCCGATAAAGCTTTACACAGACTGGTCATTTGTGATTCCTGGATCAGGAGGCGCATTCACCACTCTGGGCCCTGTGTCTCTGAGGGTCTCCCTCCTGGGTAGGAGTCCCCTGTTTTTGAAGTTTATGTTATACAGCAATTGTGTATAGAACCCAACCCCGTTTAACTGTGTATTGTTGGATTTCAGGAGGCTGGTGGCACGTTGTGCTCAATCTTGATACCACCATTGCCATCACCCAGAATTTTGCCAGCAGCACCAACTTTCCTGTTGTATGGCACAAGACGGTAAGAGGGAGACCAAAGTTATCAAGGAAATGGTATAGGTGAGAGATGTTTTTTTCTTGTTTTTGCTTTGTTCCAGTTTCTACCCCAGAGATTTCTACTCCAGTGGAAAGAGTCCACTGGTGCAATAACGTGTGCTGATTTTAGACAGGCTGGGAAAAGCTGGGGCTGCAAAACCCCATCAGTAGGAGGAGAGTGGGTCCAAGGTCAGGGCTAGTTCTCAGCATGCTTGCTGGCCTCGAGGTGACAGGCTAAGACTCTGCATGTTGATCCAAGTCAGTCAGTCACAACATGATCATAATTGGGATTGTTTCTCATTTTCTGTTTTTTTTGTATTTTGTTTTTTTTCTTTTTTTCCCCCCAAAGCTAGCACTAGCACAGGAAGCCATTTTGCTTGGGTTTTATTTTGGTTCTTTCCTTTCCTTACCCAGAAGCATTCCTCCCATTTGAACTTATTGCCTTCAGTTCTTGTGAGTGAGGTGACTGCCCTGGAGACTTAGCTCCTCTGTTTATCCACAGAACAGACACAGCACGGGCAGCGGCAGTGCAAGCCACCCCCAGCCACCCCGTGCCACTGTGTCCCAACCCTGACCTGGAGGGACCAGCTCTCGGGGTAAGAGAGGGATTCTGGCTTGTTCAGTGCTCAGCCTCCCTGCTGAGAGGGCCAGCAAGGGTGGTGGCTTTGTTCTCCCCGGACTCTTGGGCCTCTGAGGCCCACTTACTCCATCCCGTAGGCCGCTGCGTGCTGCGATTTGGCATTCTGAAGGCCTTGCCATACAGCAGGTCTCTGTCCCTGGTTACACTGGATGCCAGGTTAGGTTCCTACGGGGAGGGCTGCTGCCTCTGAAAGTCCAGTTCAGTTTATCTTCGAGTGAGGGGGGACCCTCTCTGTTACTTGACACTTCTTGTTTCTTACAAACCTATTTGTTTCTATTCTTACAAATAGAATTTAACCAAGCCCAACTCCGATTGTGAAGTGCTGTACTGTGGAAGGGAAAGCTTCCCCAAAAATTGGCTAGGAAGGGCTCAGAAAAACAAGAAAGAGAGAGACTTTCTCCCAAGGGGGAAAACCTTAAGACCAACTCAAGGAAATGTGCCTTGCTGTCGACAGCCCGGCTGGCTCGTTGCACAGGTGGCAGTAGACCGCGTAGCTCGTTTTCTTTTCAGAAAAGCCTGAGCAGCCCGTTAGGGCTTTTGTTCCCAGCCTGTGGATTCGTGTGTCCTCACCACCACACAGCGCCCATTCTGAACCAGGCACTTCTGAGAGAGACAGGGCTCAGCTTTGAGTCTGGGTTATTGTGTGTGGCTGTCGTTGCCTCTCCCAGCACTGAAAACAGTGTCTCTTGTCTCTCAGGATCTTGAAGCAAGAGCACCCTGAGTTGGCGGTGCTGGCCGACTCCGTTGACCTGCAGGAATCCACAGGGATCGCCTCGGACAGCTCCAGTGACTCCTCCAGCTCCTCCAGCTCCAGCTCCTCTGACTCGGACTCAGAGGTGAGGCCTTGCTCGTTCTCCAGGCCTCAAGGGCAGGTCACCCCAGAAAAACGAGGTGTGACTCTCCCGCCTCCTCTCCAGGAGGGAGAAAGATGTGAAGGTTTTTCACTTTGTTCCAAGAACTACAACTGCCACCGTTCCTGCTGTCTAGGGAATTTTGCCCGTTTTAGAGCTTTACACGTGTATGTGAGTCGTTAGAATAACCCCAAAAGGTAAAAGGAGTACTTGGGGATTTCGTCAAGTCCATGGTCCAGCATCACACAGCTGGCAAACAGCAGGGTTGGAATTCAGACTCAGAGCATTCTGACCTCAAAGTCCATGTTAAGAATTTTCTCTGTGGACTTGTAAGCCTAGAGACTCAGCAAATTCAGTGACTTGCCAAAAGCTAACACAGTATTGGGTAAGAGGGTCCTGTGCCCTTAGCAGATGGGATTTCTGTCTCGTCATTTTGCATCATCTACTGATATAGTCTTTTCTCCTTGGGGCTGGGGGGTGTGTGCGTTGTGTGAACGGTCAGTGCTGTACTTGCCTGCTTTCCACGCCTCGGGCTCGCTCTTGGTACAGTGGGATTACATAATGCGGTCTCAGACTGTAAAATATTCTTAGAGGGGGGTCTCTTGATCTCAAACAGATAAGCCTTCCATTAGAGAAGACTGGAGGGCCACTGGGCATCTGAGGGGAGATTCCGGTTCTTTGGGGGCCAGAAACAGCTGAGGAGATGGGTATGCAGACTGTCTTACGGAGCTGCTGTCCAGCTGGTTTGCTTCTGGGAGAACGTGGACGCTATTTGCGCTGTCTCCTGAGGTTTGTGTAATGAAGAAGTGGGCTGCATCCAGTTGAATTCCTGTTTTCTCCTCCCGTATCCAGGGTGAGTCCGGGTCTGAAGGTGACGGGATGATGCACCGCAGAAAGAAGAGGAGGACGTGCAGCGTGGTGGGCAATGGGGACACCACCTCCCAGGACGACTGTGTGAGCAAAGAGCGCAGCTCCTCCAGGTGACCAAGCATGCTGTTGTCTGGGTAGAAGGACACGCCCGCAGCAAGCGGCAGGGCCCGGGGAGGGCAGCCCATCGGATCTGCAGACAAGGGAGGGCCGGCGAAAGCCAGAGAATGAGGACACTCTTGGAATATGAGTCCATTCACTCAGCATTTGCTACAGTAGCTTTTTTCTTTGCTACCAGTGCAAATTAACATGGCTTGTTTTATGCATAAAGGCAAGAATCTATGTGGATGGTGCCAAGGAAACCCTTTACATTATTTAATAAAAATTAAACCTATTTTATATCTTGAGATTTTTTCCTTTGACAATACCAGAACTTCCCTTGTTACTCTTCTTGTCGTGGTCTTAGGGGAAAGTAGGGACTCCACTGGTGTGTCTGTCTCCTCCTTGGGGAAGTGTTAGTTACAGCGGGAAAGGAGGAGAAGACTAGAGAAGTTCCCCGGTATCTTCTGCAGAGCCTGAGACGTGGCCTCCTGCTTTTTCTCCCAGTCTGCATTGCCAGCTTTGAGTGCTGGCACCAGGCCAGACAGCTGCAGGGAACTCAGATTTTTTTTTTATAAAACCTTAATCATGTCTCCAGTGTTTTGTTTGTTTGTTTTATGAAACCAGATTGGATCTAAATAAGTTAAAACGTAAAAATCAAAAAGGTAATCTCTTTGCAAGCGGCTGCCCTAGTGCTGGGCACATAGCAGACTCCCACTGAAGTCTGGTCACTCTGCAGGCGTCCAGGCTCTTTAAATCCCAGAGCCTTGTTTTCCAGGTGCTAGTTGAAGTGTCTTTGTCCATAGCATCAAAAGGTGAGATTTCGGGAAGATAGTAAAATACTGAAGCTTGTAGGATTCTCAGTGTCTGAAGTCCTTGACCACTGCCGGTGACATTCCTGTTATGTTCTTTGTCTCTCTGAGCAGCTGAGTGTTGTCTTAAATGTGCTATGAAAGTTTAGGACCCACCTTCCTTTCTGTCGTCTTTTCCTCATTCTCTTTGGTCTCGCTGGAAGTCCATGGGGAAATTCAGATGTCTTATTCAAGTGAATTTCTCAGACTAGAATGTGCATTTCTCAACCCGAGTTGTCCTTTTCACAGCTGTACTCAGATTTCTTTTCTTGCCTTTTCAAGTTGTTTCTGCTGGTGTAGACTTTACGTCCGCACTTGCGTTGTGACTTCGTAATTTGTAAGAAAAATTTTTAGAGGAAGCTCTGCCATTATTTCAACATGGGGATCCTGGGGGTTCTGCTTTTACCATTTCCTTCCAGCTCTGTACCCAGCTGTGCTGTCTACATGCTGATTACAAGCAGTTGTGCTTTCCTTGGCAGGATTAGGGACACCTGTGGAGGCCGTGCTCACCCCTGAGCAGATAAAGAGACTCTCCCGAGGTGGCTCCCGTGTAAGCTGTCCCTGGCCATCCAACTCAGTTTTCACGTCTTCTGCTCCTACCTTCTCCTTTGTCTTCTTTGAATTTGGATAATCCTTCTTTGGTCTAAGCTTCTGTCTTCGGTCAAATGCTGTTTTTACTGCTCACTAAGAATAGATTCTCAAGAAGTTCAAAAACTCGGCAAGCTCAGTGAAACACTGAAGGCTGATGTGATGTTGGCTAAGAAGGTTCTGTGCTGTCTCCTTTAAAACCAAGCTGGTCAACCCCGAGGCCGAGGGTTATGACCCTTTGAATGTCTGGTTGCGTCTGTTCCCTCCCTGATGTTGCTCAGGAGCTTCTGCTGTCTGCAGAGCCGGCTGCACACAAGCAGAGATGCTGCAAGTGGTGAGTGGACTTTGATTTGGGTGTGAACCAATGACGTGTAAGAAGTACTGTGAGTACGCTCCCTTCCTGGATGTCACTGTTTGTCTAAAAATGTGTTGAGTACAGCAACGCAGCCAGCGTGCCCAGCACCGCTCCCCACTGCCTAGTACCTTTTCTCCGTGCTCAGAGAGGATGTTAAATTGCAGGGTGTTTGTGTGTGGTGTATTTGGGGGAGCGATGACACATCGGGTTTTTTTGTTTATGAACAGAGTGGGAACGGTGTTCACTGTGTTCTTATCACAGAACTTAAACTATAAATAGGGCCAGTTCCAACAGATTTGTCCCATTCTCTCCCAGCATGTGGTCTCTAAGTCAGAAGCTCCCATTCTGGAGGTGACTTCATGATGAGCGTCCCCATTTGTTTGACCTGCAGGTGTTAGGTGGGTGGCTTGTGCTACACACCAGGAATAAGTTCAGAGACGGTGCTTCTAGTCTTCAGGATCTGTTTAGGCTTCTCAGTAACTCTGGTATGAATACTTGGGGATTGACCAGCAGGTTCCATCTCATGCCCTCTTGATTCACCTGCTTGCCTTAATCTGTCCCTAAATTCAACTAAATTTAAATAAAAATAAGAAGGGGACTGTCAAGGACATGCCCAGTGAAAAGCACTGTCCTGGGCTGGAATGTAGGTAAGGGCATAGGCAGCCAGAGGGGAGAAGGAGCTCTCCCTGTAGTTGCCCAGAGGAGAGAGTGTGGAATACTGGAATTGCATGGTGTTGCCTCTCAAAATCCCCCTAAAAATGAGTATAATTGCGAATCCAGGTCTCTCCTTGCCAAATGTTACATTTTTAACAGACTGGTTATCATTTCCTGGCGCTGGATCCGTCATGTGGCTTTACTGTAGGAGGATGGTCCCCTATTTTGTCTTAGTCCAGTTTTCTTCAGCCTAAAATACCAACCCAAATATGTGGCTGGGTCGGATGGAGAACTGGCCACCTTCCTGGGCATCCGCGTGCATCACTCTGCCTGCCGCATGGCGCGGCTCTCCCACTCCCGTCCCAGGCCACAGGGCTCGGGTTTCAGGGTAGGCCCACTGTGTGCTTGAGTGGGAGTAAAGTCAAACCTTGAAGGTGTAGTCTCTTTGTATTAATGTCTGAATGGTGTTCCTCCTTCTCTTTTTTAAAAATTTTTCTTCCCATCTTCAAAATGCTTTTTTCTTTTCCCCAGTATTGCTTCCTGGCTGTCACACTCACCTTCCTCTCAAATCCATACCAACTGCTCCTTTCTAAAACCAAAAGCAAAAGGCTGTTTGCCGCCAGGGGGCGTGGTGGGACGCGTTTCCAGGGGCTGGGATGGTGGAGCGGAAATTTGAATTTGAGAGATTAGCCACCCAGTTTTCTTCCCCAGGTACCCAAGGTGATCCTGTGTGATAAACAGTATCCAGAAAGAAGGGATCCAGCCTGTCCAACAGGCCTGCGGTCACCTCTCCTCAAAGGGTCTGGGTAGCACAGATCACATGCTGCTGTTGGCTCTTGCCAACCCATGATGACTGTGGAACACTCTTTATTTGCTTTAGCCAGGCCAGAGATTCAACAGCCCCCCTTTCACTGTCGCTGTCGGCCAGCCAGGCGCACCACTGTGTTAGCAGAGCAGGGATGAGGTGGGGAAGCCACGGGAAGGGAGTGGTGGTGGCTGGGTGATCAGGATAAGGTAGGAAGTGGGCAGCAAGGGCTCCATCTGTTCTAAAGTTAACCCTTCTACCCTCCGAGCATGAGCTACTCCTTTGAGTGGCATCAGCAATAGTAAGGGGAAGGATACAACATTAAACTGTTTTTAGGGACTATTTTCCAAGATGACACTAGTCTTCAGATCAATGGGCTGTCTTGAAAGAAGGGATGTTACACTAGTCACTACTGATGAGGAGGAGCAGGGTGGGTGAGACAAGAGTGGAGGACCAGGACAGCCAGGACAGGAGGAGAGTTCTGGGTCTCTGGGAATCCAGGGCTGCACACAGGGGCCTCTGGGCTCAGTAGTAGCACTGTGATATTTACAGTGACACCTTTGAAGGGAGAGCCACCAAAAACAAGGACATTATTCACATTTCGCTTGTGCTTGCAGATGCCCATTTATTAATCATTCAAGCGTTCGGCAAATGTTTGAGTGCCAGGCACTGTTCTAGGTGCTGGTGAGCCAGCAATGACAAGCCCAGGTCCTTGACCTCGTGAGCTTAATGGACAGTGAATGTGCTGTTGTTCACAAGGGCCGCTGGTCAGCGTAGGTAGAGCTATGCACATCTGTTTCTACAACCAGAAAAGCAAGTTTAGCCCTTACTAAACGCAAGTTATGAGATCTTCATAAGAGAACATAATTATCATTATAGCTGTATTCTTAACTTAGGATGTGGCTTCTTTGCAAGTTAGCTAAAGGTATTTAAACTAAGGATAGCAAGAAAGTTGCTGGTGCAAGTGCTTTACAAATTTATTCAAGGTTCAGCCTTGATGTGACTTAGGACTTTAGACGAGAGTGTGGGATGGAACAGGAATTGTGCAGTAAACGTAGAAAGTGTTCTCTAGGAGGTAGATGTCTAAGCACGCAGCTTAGGTTCGCGGGATAGTGTAGCATTTCCACAAATAAGTTGTTTGTCATGTGTGTTCTGAACACTGCTGATGGTGCCATGTGGAGTCTGGTTTCTCCCTACACCCCGTTCCCTGGCTTCTGTCAAGATGTGACATTGTGTGCAGTAAAACCAGATGAACTGTGTGCCCTAGGGTAGTGGCTCTCAACTTTATCTCATTGTTGGTTAAAAAACTGGAAACATCTAGCCCCCACTGCATCTCCCAGGAGGATTGGCCCCGGCCTGCTGTCTCCGAGGTGACCGGACACCACAGAAGAACTGGGACTGTCTGCTGAGTGCCTCGTGCCTCCTGCAGTTGTCCAATGGAACTCTGAGCAGCCTCCTCCTTCTGCTCCCGTCTCCGTGGGGTCCGCCACAAAATGCCTGTGGGTCTGCCATTTGATTGGTATTTTTAACTTTCACTTGGATGAAACTTGTTCATCATTTTAAATAAAGCAACTTGATTTGGAGTTGGGTTTTTTGCATTGTTTTGTCCTTGTTTCTTTTCACTGTAACTGAGTTTGCCTGCACAATAGGACATCTTAAATCTCTACTTTAAAACGGTGGGGATGGGGCTGCCCTGTGGCCCAGCTGTTGAGTTCGTGTGCTCTGCTTCAGCGGCCCAGGGTTTCGCCAATTCGGATCCTGGGCGTGGACATGGCACCGCTCATCAGGCCATGCTGAGGCAGTGTGCTATATGCCACAACCAGAAGGACCCACAACTAAAATACACAACTATGCACCGGGGGGCTTTGGGGAGAAAAATAAAATCTTTAAAATAATTAAGGTTGGGTTGAGAGTGGTTGAGAAATAATGTTTTTGGTTACAGCATATTTATCTCAAACATACACTATTCAGCAACTGAGCCCTGAAAGGATCTGGAGAAACAAAAACAGTAGACTTCCCTTCCCTCATCCCACCCTCCCGTACATTCCAGAATTATGCAGAGAAGAAAGTCAGGAGGGGAAAGAGTTGACTCAGGGTACCTGGAGCTGAGTTCCAGAAACTGGTCTTCGGCGGGCAGTCTCCTTACCAAGAGGCATGTGTTGAAGGCTGCTGGCTCTCAGCCCAGAGGGGCATTCACTGGCCAGGAACTGGAAACGGCCTCTGCGAGATTGCATGGAGGGGGCCCTGAGGAACAGAAGCAGCCTTTGACATGTCTGTGGAGCAGGTTGCTGTGGGTTTTCATCATCTCACAGCAGCCAGCCACACTTCATGTGAGCCTTCCTGCCTTGACTTGGCCCTCAGCATTCCCGGACTAGCACTTCTGTTTCTGAGATGCTCTAAGATGACCTTCTGTGCAGGGCTAAAATGATGCTGAAAGATCTAAGAGCACCTGAGTAAGGGGTATTTCAAACCGGTTTTCAAAAGGAGCCTACGCCCAAAGCGTCAGGCCTGGCCGGGGCAGGGAAGATTGGCCCTCCTCGGGCCCCAGAGGTCGTGGCTCCTGTCCCCACACGTCTGAGTCACCCGCAGCGGCCAAAGGAGGGCGGGGGCGGGGCCGGGGCGTGGCGACGGCGGGGGCTCCGCCCTGGGGCGGGCGCGGGCGGGGCGCGGCGGGCTCCCTGGGGTCCCCGCGGGCTGGCACTCGGGCGGCCGCGGCGCGATGGAGGCGCCGGCCGAGCTGCTGGCCGCG